>NW_022437048.1:2470530-2645075 GCF_009761245.1 Sapajus apella
TTTTTTTTTTTTTTTTTTTTTTTTTTTTTTTTTTTTTTGCTGTTTGTTAGTTTTTCTTCTAACAGCCAGACCCCTCTTCTGCAGGTCTGCTGCAGTTTGCTGGGGGCCCACTTCAGACCTTGGTTGCCTGGGTATCACCAGTGGAAGCTGCAGAACAGCAAAGAGTGGTGTCTGCTCTTTTCTCCAGAAGCTTCATCCCAGAGGGGCACCTGCCTGATGCCAGCCAGAGCTATTTTGTATGAGGTGTCTTTCACCCCCTTGGGAGATCTCACCCAATCAGGGGGAATGGGGTCAGGGACCCACTTGAGGAGGTGATCTATCCTTTAGCAGAGCTGGTGCACTGTGCTGGCAGAATCCCCCTTGTCAGGATCAGCCTCTATTTTCAGGGGCAGAAGGCAGAAAAGATTAAGTCCACTGAACCTTCCCCCAGGTGCTCTGTCCCAAGGAGAAGAGAGTTCTGTCTGTATGTCCCTGACTGGAGCTGGTTAATTCCCTTCAGAGATGCCCTGCCTAGTGAGGAGAGATCTAGGGAAGCAGTCCAGCCACAGCCACTTTGCTGAATTCTGTGCTGAATTCTGCCCATTTCAAACCTCTCAGTCTCATTAGCACTGTCAGGGGAAAAGTATCTACTAAAGCCACAGTAATGGTGGTTGCCTCTTCCCCCACCCCAAACTAGGTTGTCCCAGGCAGACTCCAGACTTCTGTGCTGGCAGAGGGAATTTCAAGCTGGTGATTCTTAGCTTGCTGGGCTCCGTGGGAGTGGGAACCACTAAGCAAGGCCACTTGTCCCTGGCTTCAGCCCCCTTTCCACAGTAGTGGACAGTTCTCCTGTCTCACTGGAGTTCCAGGTACTGCTAGAATATGTAAAAACTCCTGAAGCTCACTGGCTGCCCAAACAGCTGCCCATATTTGTGCTTGAAACCCAGGGCCCTGGTGGTGTAGGCTCATGAGGAAACCTCCTGATTTGCAGGTTGCAAAAATCCATGGGAAAAGTGTAGTACCCTTGGTGTAGCACAATCGCTCACAATTTCCCTTGCCTGGGGGAGAAAGGTTCCCCCACTTTGTGCACTTCTCAGATGAAGTGACACCCCACCCTGCTTCTGCTTGCTCTCCATGGGTCACTCCCACCACCTAGCCAGCCCCAATGAAATGAACTGGGTACCTCAACTGGAAATGCAGAAATCAACTGCCTTCGATATTGGTCTCACTGTGAGCTAAAGACCGGAGCTGCTTCTATTTAGCCATCTTGGCCCAAGATCTATCCAAAATACTTAAGATCCTGCCCAGAAAATAATCAGTAATCAAGAAATTATTGATATTATTTGTATTTTTATTCATATATATTGCTATTATTCACTACTCTCACTGTTTTCTTAAATCCACAGAATTAGCATAAATCTTACATGTAGAGAAGCAAAGATGCAGTAGGGCTCTTAGACTATGCACTATTTAGGCCACAGAAAGATTAAAGAGCAGGTCAGACCCAGATCCTCCAATTGTTTCCTTTATGGTCTCCAATCCATACAGCAGGTCACTTATCTGAATGTAGCAGATTCATAAACATAGATACATGGCACCTTAAACCTTAAATGAGAGTAAACACTGATAAAGTCAGAAGTTATAGAACTAGACTGCTTTAAACATGTTTTAAAAAAAATAATAAGATCTATTTGTCATAATTTAGCTGAGCCACGCTCACAGATTTTCTCTTTCCTGTGGCCTACCAATGTTCTGCTTTGTCTAAAGCCTGGTTATTTAACATTTTAACTATAGGGAAGGAGAACATATTTTTTAAGAAGTTATCATTTTTAATACTTGACCTGGGACCTTCCCTATATAGGAAACAGATAACTCCACAAATATTTCCTTCCAGACAGCTGAAGTTAATCTATTAAGTAAATCATGAGCATTAACAATATTTCCAACTGGTTAGATATCAAACCTGTCTTCTAGGAAATCATTATAAAACAAATGTCTTCTTTTAAGAATAAAAAGTTTTGTCTCAATAAACTGCCTTATGCATTGTCATCTTGACATTGAAGCATGATGGATAATGGATAACTCAAGACTCACTGTTGAGTTAAGTTCTTTTTCTGAGTTAAGCTCTGTTTCTGACCTTAATAATTTGTTTAACTCAGTGTTTCTCAGCTGTATGTTGCACAAATATAATAAGATTTTGTTTGTTTGTTTGTTTTTTAAGATGGAGTTTTGCTCTGTCACCCAGGCTGGAGTGCAGTGGTACAATCTCCGCTCACTGCAACCTCTGCCTGCTGGGTTCAAGCAATTTTCCTGCCTCAGCCTCCCCAATAGCTAATACTACAGGCATGAGCTACCATGCCTGGCTAATTTTTGGTATTTTTAGTAGATATGGGGTTTCATCATGCTGGCCAGGCTGTTCTCAAACTCCTGACCTTGTGATCTACCGGCCTTCCCGAAATTGCTGAGATTACAGGTATGAGCCGCCACTCCTGGCCATAAGATTTTATTATTTTTAAACTTAACATAGGACCTGCCATAAAGTAAATGTTCAATAGATTACTGCTTTTGTCATTATCGTCATCTGAAGTTTGTGTGATCTCATGTACCTACAATAAAGTACTTTAGTTTGTACTTATATTCTCTATTTTAAAGGTAAAGTATTAAGGCTATTTTGCCCAAAAGCACGTTGTTAATAAGAAAATAACTACAACCATCTGATCTTTGACAAACCTTACATAAACAAGCAATGGGGAAAGGATTCCTTGTTTAGCAAATGGTGTTGGGAAAGCTGGCTAGCAGTGTGTGGAAAACAGAAACTGGACTCCTTCCTGACACCTTACACTAAAATTAACTCCAGATGGATTAAAGACTTAACCAGAAGACCTAACACCATAAAAACCCTAGAAGAAAACCGGGGCAAAACCATTCAGGACATAGGCATAGGCAAGGACTTCATCACTAAAACACCAAAAGCATTGGCAACAAAAGCCAAAATAGACAAATGGGATCTAATTAAACTCCAGAGCTTCTGCACAGCTGAAGAAGAAATCATTAGAATGAACTGGAAACCAACAGAATGTGAAAAAATTTTTGTAATCTACCCGTCTGACAAAGGGCTAATATTGAGAATCTACAAATAACTAAAACAGATTTATAAGAAAAAAACAAACAAACTCATCCAAAAGTGGGCAAAGGATATGAACAGACACTTTTCAAAATAAGACATATATAAGGCCAACGAACATATGAAAAAATGCTCATCAACACTGATTATTAGAGAAATGCAAATCAAAACCATATTGAGATACCACCTCATGCCGGTTAAAATGGTGATCATTAAAAAATCTGGAGACAACAGATGCTGGAGAGGATGTGGAGAAATAGGAACACTTTTACACTGTTGGTGGAAGTGTAAACTAGTTCAACCTTTGTGGAAGACAGTGTGGCACTTCCTCAAGGACCTAGGAATAGAAATTCCATTTGACCCAGCAATCCCATTACTGGGTATATATCCAAAGGATTATACATCATTCTCCTATAAAGATACATGCACACGTATGTTCATAGTGGCACTGCTTACAATAGCAAAGACCTGGAACCAACCCAAATGCCCACCAATGACAGGCTGGACAAGGAAAATGTGACACATATACACCATGGAGTACTATGCAGCCATAAAAAATGATGAGTTCACATCCTTCGTAGGGACATGGATGAACCTGGAAACCATCATTCTCAGCAAACTGACAGAAGAACAGAAAATCAAACACCACATGTTCTCACTCATAGGCAAGTGTTGAACAATGAGAACACATGGACACTGGGAGGGGAGCATCACACACTGAGGTCTGTTAAGGGTAGCTAAGGGAGGGACAGCAGGGGTGTGGGGAGGTCAGGGAAGGATAACCCAAGGAGAAATGCTAGATGGTGATGGGGGGAATGGAGGCAGCAAACCACATTGCCATGTGTGTACCTATGCAACAATCCTGCATGATCTGTACATGTACCCCAGAACCTAAAGTACGATTAAAAAGAAAAGAAATCCTGAAAAGAAAAAAAAAAGAAAATTAGTACCTCATATTTTACATTCATTTGTCTAAGCCTCAAACTGTTGTTGCTTTTTTTTTTTTTTTTTAAGTGGCAGAACTTTATTTGATTCCAACTCTTCTCATTCTGTAAAACTTCAAAGTATAAATTGCTGAAGGATTATTTACTAAGACATAAACCTCTCCTTTCCTTCTTCATTTCTCTCCTTCATTCCCCAAGTTCCCTTTGCTTTGATTGTCAATAAATAGCACTTACGGTGAGAGGAGAAAAAATAATAATGTTTATTCAATTTCACAAATGTTTCGAACATTCAGCACATGCCCACATTAAAAGATTCTTTTTTCAGTGACTAAAAAGAAAACCACAATAGGAACCTGTGACTGGCTCTAGGGCAACAATATTTTACAATCTGCCAATTGATTGAAGCCCCACAGTTGCCTCAAATTTGAATAGTGAAAAGAGAAATAAAAGAGAATGTAATGACAGGTCAAGGAAAACAGGTTCATGTAGTGGCCTGAAGCTAGGCCAAGGGCATATCCCACAGCAGAGTAAGAAATTATTCTAAGGATCTAAAAAATGTTAGCATTTATATGGTTTCAGTTATTTTATACTGTATACAATACATGTTTCAAAAGCCAAGGAATTTTTTTTAATAAGAATCCATGTAAGTGTTTCTTAACATACTAGTTTTTAGAATAGAGCCTGCTGGCATATTAAATTATAATCCACACAAAATTAATAGGCTTTCAGAACCCGAAGATACTCACAGTTTTCTAAATTGATTGTTTCAGAGAATTATGTCTTGATGAATTTCTCCTGAAGGAGAGATTTCATAACTGACCAAATATACTTAGGAATCATTTGGCTAAATAAATTTCAGCAACCAGTTTTTTTCTTTTCTTCTTTTGATTTTTTTTAACTCCAGTACTTTTAGTAGCTTTTAATGTGCTAAAATATGTTGTGAATTTCCAAGAGGAAGATACAGACACCCTTATTTTTCAAGCTGTTGTGACCAGAGAATCTTTTCTTCTACTAGTGCACTTATCAAGTGGTTCTGTTAAGTAACGATTAGAAGAAAATGCTAATGTAATTTAGGAGATTATACATAGTGTCCTAAAGACCAAAGAATGAACTTATTTTCTCAAGATCAACCAACTAATTAATTAATAGAACTAGAAGACTTCTATGTTGTCTCAGGTTATCTAATGAAGAAATCTACTGGTCTTCAAAAATATTTATTAATAGTAATATATAATTTAATCCCATAGAAAAAAATATATATATTTCACAACACAGAAGATAAAGAATTAATTAAAGAATTGTTACAATGTTAAAAATTTAGGATATAACAACACTGTTGTTAAACATTGGGCTATTAACGTATAAATGTAAGATAGCATATAATATATATATTATATATTGAAACACTGGGCTATTCTAGCAGAATGCATGAATATGAGTTGTGTATGGGCGTGTGAATATATATGATAGATATTATAAGATAGATAATATAAGATAGCATATATATATATATATATGTGAGTATACTAAGAAGGATACTATCTTGTATTCATACAGTCTGCTAGAATAGCCCAGTGTTTAAATATATAATAAATGTATTATCTATATACTATCTTATATTTATACATTCTGCTACAATGCCCCAATGTTTAAATATATAATATGTAAACTCATATATATACATTTATAAATATTATATAAATATATATTTATATACACATAAATATATATGCATATATAAATATACATAATATAAATCTATAATATATATTATGGATTGATAGGCAAAATTATCTGGTGGAATAACATGACTTCTAGTCTTAGCCCAAGATTTGTTACATTTAGCATAGAAATGTGAAAGGTGACATTGTACAAATGAGCAACTAGAAAAACATTCATAGATGATTCATTCTATTATTGCTTAGAAGGATAATCTTTCCATCAATTCATTTGTTCCTTTAACAAATACCAATCAGGTACTCGGATGTACCAGAAGTTATTTTACCTCTAGGGTATATATTAGTAAACAAAACAAGAAATGCACTTGTTTTCATGACGTTTACATTCAAATGAGTAAGATGAACAATAAACAAGCAAAAAATAGATCACTGCAACTAAGCACTTTGAAGATAATAAAATGATAACATAAAGAAGGGAAGGAAGGCAGACATTTCCCAGATAAGGAGAAAAATACTTAGCATGAGCAGAGAAAACTATCTGATGAAACAAGTATGCTGACACCCAAATGACAGAAAAAGAACTAGATGGCTATACTAGGTCGTTTTCACACTGCTATAAAGAAATATTTGAGATGAGGTAATTTAACACCGCATGTTCTCACTCATAGGCGGGTGTTGAACAATGAGAACACATGGACACAGGGAGGGGAACACTACACATGGGGGTCAGTTGGGGGGAAATAGGGGAGGGACGGTGGGGGGTGGGGAGCTGGGGAGAGATAGCAAGGGGAGAAATGCCAGATGTAGGTGACAGGGAGGAAGGCAGCAAATCACACTACCACGTGTGTACCTATGCAAAAATTTTGCATGTTCTTCGCATGTACCCCAAAACCTAAAATGCAATAAAATAAATAAATGGAAAAAAAAAAAAGAATACAGTATATAATACAAAAAAAAAAAGAAAAGAGGTTTAATTGACTCAGAGTTCACCAGGCTGGGCCGGCCTCAGAAAACTTAAAATCATGACAAAAGGGGAAGCAGTCACCTTCTTCACAAGGAAGCAGGAGAGAGAAGAGCGTGTGAAGGAGGAACTGTCAAACACTCCTAAAATTACCAGAACTCACTTATTATAAACACAGCATAAGGGAAATTGCCCCTGTAATCGAATCACCTTCCTCCCTCAACAGTTGGAGATTTCAATTCAAGATGAGATTTGTATGGGGACACAGATCCAAACCAAATCAATAGCCTTGTGAAAACCTGGAGGAAAGAACTATTGTTGAGTGGGAGGCATCGTGTCCTAAAGGACTCATAAGAACAAAATGTAAAACTCCAAAGGGGAGAAAAAAGAACATTGCTATGGTTTAAATATATTCCCTGAAATTTCATGTGTTGGTAACTTCATCCCCAATATAGCAATGTTGAGAGGTAAGATCTGTGAAAGATGATTGGGTCATGAAAGCTCTGTCTTAATGAATTGATTAATAGATTGATAGATTAATGGGCAATGAGAAGTGGATTAGTTATCAGGAGAGTGGATCTCTTATAAAAGTCATTTTGGTCATGTCTCATGAGCTCCCTCTCACCCTGTGATGCCTTCTGCCATGTTATGACATAGCATGAGGCCATCACCAAAAGCTGACTAGATTCAGTCCCTGGACTTTGAACTTCCCAGCCTGCAGAACTGTAAGAAGCAAATTTCTTTTTTTAATAAATTACCTGGTCTCAAATATTCTGTTATAGCAACAGAAAACAGATAAAAACAAATGGTCTCAAACAAAACAAGAATGATGAAGGAATATAAAAGTACAATGATCAAAGAGATTCTAATACTAACAGTACAGCAAAATGGTAAGCCTGGCCAAGGTGACAGCAATTATGAAAACCCGCACTTTTACTGAAACAAGATGTCTCTCCAAAAGAGGAACACCTGAAATCTTTCTTTAAGGTACAGTTAACAGAAGACAACTAACATATTGAAAAGGAGGTTTAAAAAAGAGCAGCATGCAAAACATGGAATACCACTTAGTCACTTCAGCCTAGCTGCTACAGTGCTGCAGGAAAACAAAGCCCAGGAAGAACAAACACAATCTTCTAAATTTAAAGAACAGCAGCTGTAGATGGATAAAAATATCTTCTGCTTAGCATTGTGATGCAATCATAAAAGATGGAAATGGATGAAGGAAGATATTTGTCTCAGTCTGCTCAGGCTATCATAACAAAATACCATAGACTGCATGCCTTAAATAACAAATTTATTTTCACACAGTTCTGGAAGCTGAAAGTCTGAGATCAAGATGCCAGCATGGTCAGTTTTTAGGGAGGGTTCTCTTCATGATTTGCAGACAGCAGCCTTCTCTCTGTCTTCTCGTATGGCAAAGAAAGAGAGTTCTAGTGTCTCTTTTTATAAGGGCACTAATCCTGTCTTGAGGACCCCACCCTTATAACCTCACCTAAAGCTAATTATCTTCCAAAAGCTCCATTTCCAAATACCATCCCACTGGGGTTCGAGTTTTAACATATGAATAATGGGGAAGGGGACACAAGTCAGTCCACAGTAATATTAAAGCATTATCAGTTAATTTTAAAAATTAATAAAAATATTTTCTAAACTGGATTTAGGGTTATGACAAAAGAGTCTGAGGCATTTAAGAAATCAGAATGCTGCTAGACATATTTGATCAAAGTATTACCTAAAGGAAGAAATATATGAATCCAAAGAGATGAAAACCCAAAAGGCAGAATCCAGGCAAGACTGAAGTTTTGTCCCTTATCTCTAGTGAAGAACCAGTTCAACTCATGTTTTATATAAGAATGGTGTCCTAAATGAAACACATTTAATATGTGCATTTTATTTACTGAACTATGTATCCTTTCATTCACATTTTATCCACTTTTGGTAGGTACCAAATAAATACTGGCATATTTTTACAGTAGTGTGAAATGCAAGGACTTCAGAATCTTGTGGATCTGGCACCTAAATCTCTTAAGCCTACAATAAAGGGATAATAATAATGGGATACTGGTTTCTCTAAATAAAAAAATTAAAATAAAATGTATTTCCTACTTTTCATTCATTCATCCCTTTACTCCTTCCCAAGCATATATCAAAATCCAGGAAGAAATATTGTATCAATTTATCAGGTTTGAGGACACTGTTCATGCGAAATGTACAAAGGGTAGACATTTGTAGATGAGTGTATTAGTCTGCTTGGTCTGCCACAGTAAAATAGAATTCATTTTCTCACAGTCCTAGATGGTGAAAGTGTAAAACCAGATGCAGTCAGGGTTGGCTTCTGATGAAACCTCTCTTCCTCGTTGTGAAGATGGCTGCTTTCTCAATATATTGTCACATGGTCTCTTCTCTGTGTTCATAGAAAGAGGAAATTTTGTGTATCCCTTCCTCTAAAAAAGACACTAGTCCTATCAGATTAGGATCCCACTCTTATGACCTCATTTAACTCCCTAAAGACTGTATTTACAAATACAATCACATTGGAGATTAGGGTTTTAACAAATGATTTTTTAGGGGGACGCAATTCAGTCCATAACAAATGCTTTAAAAGGAAGAATGGGGTGGTAGGTAGTTTCTCTATCTCTTGTATTTTCATTTTCTCCTTTAGGGTATATGTATACATTAGCAACTGCCATAAAATAATTCTATTGTAAACCTTCTCTAAACAGACTGGCTAAAACAGTAACATTTACTACCACAAATCTGTAAGAAGGCTGATGCTGATGCTGGCTGGACTCAGAGATCCTGCTGATTTCACCTGGATTAGCTTTCACACCCAGTGGTGTTCTAGATGGTGCTCTAGACGGGGCTGTGATGGGTCAACTCTGTTTCATGGGATCCACTTCCTGGGACCAGAAGGTAAGGTCTATCTTGTTCTTTTCATAGCAAGAAGTTCAAGAGAGTATGCCTAATTATATTCAGGAGCTATGCTTGTGTCAAATCTGCACAAAACACCCCATTGGCCAAACAAGTTATTTAGCTACACTCAGAATCAAGGTAGGGGAATTACACTATACCCATGGAAGTGGGCAGAGAAAGTAAATAATATTTTAAGTTAATTTAATGTTTTACTATACATATACAACTTTTTACATTTAAATGTTGATACCCCATACTCTGGTAGACTTTGAGGTAGAAATAGACAGAACCAAAGTTCAGGTATACCAATAATTTGGTTCTAGAGCTTAGAATGAGATCTCAATACATTACAGCTTAACTGATTAAACTTCTACCTTGGGATCTGGGAATCCCAGCAAGTGCCAACTTGTCTTGCTTAATTAATTGTGTATATGTTCCCTCCTAACCAACCCCAGATCTGTTTTAACCTTTCGTTAAGATGGTCTTAAGAAATGAGAAGTTGGCATTCAAAGAGTATAAAGTTTCAGTTATGCAAATGTGTACATTCTAGAGATCTGCTATGTAACATTATGCCTATATTAATAGTACGTACGATACACTAAAAAAATGTGGTGAGGGTAGACCTCATATTAAGGGTTTCCACCACAATAAAGTATAAAAAAATGATTATTTCTGAGGAAAATAAAAGAATGTAATGAAATATGTGATGGCATCACACACAATTCCCAGCACAGAGTAGGTGCTCATGAAAGTTTTCTTCTGCCCATTATACAAATCTAGTTCGAATTGCCTCATGCACAGAATTGTTTGTTCTTCTTCAGGCCTTAATTTCTGACATTTCAAGTTGCAAAACTCATTTCATATTTCTTTCAAGAGCAACATAAATACAGTTGAACTGAGCTAACAATCTGATCTTCATTTTCAGTATCTGGGGAGAAAAATAATTCTAATTGAGTTTGCTACATCACTGGTTTCCCAGAACCTTTTAATAAAACTAGTGCCCTTTGAGATCATCCACAACATAGGGAGGCTGAACCACAGCCTGTTTAATCTAACATATGCCACAGACTTATTACATTCACAAGGGATATGTAAAAAGACCTTTGTAAATTCCCATATGTGTAAATGTCACTGTATCTTATAAGTTTTCACATACGTCTGTTGAATGTAGTGTTGCATTTAAGTAACCCCCTCAGACCTCTAATGAGAGTTTCTGCATACCTGATAACAAGCTAAAAAAACAAAAAAAAAAAAAGAGAGCCACAGTGATATTGAGACCCAGACTGGTTGAAGAAGCTCACTCAAAGCCTCACATGTTATTCCCCCTTACACTGGCCTCAAGGACACACGATTCAAACATAAGACTCAACACACAAGTACTGCAAGTTGTGAACTTTTTAGGTTTCCTATGAATTGTCAAAATCACAAATGTTAATTTTGTGAATGGCAAGGCTCCACTCAACCATGAGATGGAATTCAGAGAAATAGCAGGAGGTGAAAGGTACTCACTAGAATAGAAAATGAAATAAAGCACGCAGACCTCCTGCAGCAGCACAAGTGAGAGATTGCATATGCTCAACTCATTCTTTATATGATCAGGTGAGATGTGCAACAACTGAGTATAAACAGGAGCTAATAACCTGAGTAACAAGCTCTGCTAAGAAATAAATATTCCCATGCTCCCATTACACAATGAACATTCATTAGCATATAACCTTCCACTTACAAGTACCCATGGGAAACCTGCCAATAGGACAATATAAGCCAAAGACGATTAAATCAGCGTTACAGAGAGAAGATCACAAAAATAGACTTTCTACACAATTTAACTAGAAGCACTACATTTGCTGGAAGACAGAGTTTAAAATCTCTTGCTGCCAGTTATTTGTAAAATGAAATTTCAGACTAGTATGAGAAAGACAATACTAGATGCTTTTTATTGCCAACCAACTTTATTTTTCTATTACAAATGCCTTACCACTTTAATGTTAGGGCATTTATATAAGTACTAAATTTCATTAAGTAGCACTGATGACCATGATGATAATGATGATGAGAGTGGGCGATGTCTATTCAATGTGTTCTAACTGCATAAGCTCTGTTCTATGAGCTGAAATAAACTTTAACTATCACAACAATCCTGTAAGATAAAACATATTGTATTCCCATCATATAGGAGAAGAAAAAGATGTACACAATGAGAAGGGATAACAGTAGAGACTGAAATCAAAAGAACATGATTTGGTTCTAGAGTCTGAGCCCTTTAACAATTTGCTGCCGTGCTAAAGAGTAGTTAAGATAATTCAAATAGCATCTCTGCCTTACTTTGCTGTGAAACATGGAGCAATTGAAGTAACATCTCTATACGTGAATTTTTTCATCTGTAAAGTATATATGAATAAATATACCTAACTTCTACTTAAGTTTATTGTAAAACTTAAGTGAGACTGAGCATGCAAGTCGTATTACACAATATATGGAAGAAAAATTTCAAAAATATTATCTCTTATTAAGAGCTGTATTAGCTCTTATTTCTTTTAAAGGAAATTATTTTTCATGTGACACTCTTGCCTTAAACAATTACTCATCGATTCTAAAATTTAGCTTTATTAAAATGCATCACAAACTGTATCCTTGTATAAAAATATAAATTTTGATTTTATAAACATAATTCTTATTAGAAAATATCATATTAATTCATTGTAACAGAAAAACTTGAAGTATCAAAGCAGATGTTATATTTAGGACAATAATAGTTATATAGAACATTAATAGCCTTTCTATACCCAAACCTAATCCACATTATAATATTTCTTTTTCCTAGGACTTATTTTAAAACTTGAAATTCCAGATGAACTCACCTAGAGCTTTATAAAATAACAAGAACTTTGAATAAAGACGCTCACTAAATTTAAGAATTGTATTTAAGAAAACATAAAATTATCTTGAGAGTTATGAAATTGTTATATCAATTAGCTATTGATAAAAAACAGCAAGGAAATAACCTCAGTGGCATGCCAAAATATTTATTAATTTTCATAGATCTACAGGTCAATCAGCCCAGGTGGCCCTGCTTCAGGCTTTCACAGCTGAGGAAGCTCTTCTTCCTCATACAGGTCTGAAGTTGGCTGGGCAATTCTGTGCCATATATATTCCTTCTGAGGTTCAGTGTAAATGGGCAGCACTACCCAAAGGAAGTTCTTCTCATAATCATGGCAAAGGCAGAGGAAGCAGAACATTCAAGGCCTCTTAAAATCTAGATTTGGTACCAATAACATGTTACTTCTGCCTTGTTCTACTGGCCAAAATGGCCAAGCTCAAGAGTGAGGAGCAGGAAATAAACATTTTCCAGAAGGATGTCATAGTGAGGTATGAATACAAGAAAGTGTAACAAAGTGTTGCCAATAATTTAATTAAGCTATAAGAAGCATCAGAATCTCATTTGGAAAAAGACAAGCTGCCTTACTTCATTTGTGTTACTATAAAGGAATACCTGAGGCAGGTAATTTATCAGGAAAAAAGGTTTGGTTCCCAATTCTGACATCTAAAAATGTTCAAGACTGGGCATCTGGTGAAAGTCTCGGGCTGTTTCCACTCATGGCAGAAGGCGAAGGAGAGTCGGTATGTGCAGAGATCACACGGTGAGAGATGGAGGAGGTACAAGGCTCCTAACAACCAGCTCTCACAGGAACTAACAGAGCAAAAAGTCACTCACTTTCACATTCAGTGAAAGCATTAATCTATCTATTCATGAGTGATTCACTCTTACTACCCCAACAAACACCGTACAATAGACCTGACCTCCAGCACTGTGGATCATCAGCATAAGATTTGGAAGAAACAGATATCCAAACTATAGCATTTCACTCCTGGAACCCCAGATCTCATGTTTTTCTCACATTGCAAAATAAAGTCCCTTCCCAAAAATCCCCAAAAGTCTTGACTTGTTTTAGTATCAACTCAAAAGTTGAAAGTTTAAAGTTTCATCTGAGACTTAAAACAAGTTTCTGACAGCTATGAGCCTGTAAAATAAAAAAGCTTTTTACTTCCAAGATTCAATGGTTGCACAGGTATTGAGTAAGCAGTCCCATTTCAAAAGGGAGAAATCAGTCAAAAAAGTCATAACAGATCCAATGCAAGTCTGAAACCTAGTAAAGCAGTTATTAAATGTTTTTAAAAAAAATTATTTATTTATTATTATTTATTAACTTTTATTCCCATAGGTTTTTGGGTAAGAGGTGATATTTGGTTACATGAGTAAGTTCTTTAGTGGTGATTTGTGAGATTTGGGTGACCCCATTTCCCAAGCAGTACATACTGAATCCAATTTGTTGTCTTTTATCCCTCATCCCCTTCCCAAACTTTCCCTCTGAGTTCCCACAGTCCATTGTGTCATTCTTATGCTTTTTCATCCTCGTAGCCTATCTCCCACTTATGAGTGAGAACATATGATGTTTGGTTTTTCATTCCTGAGTCACTTCACTTAAAATATTAGTCTCCAATTCCATCCAGGTTGCAGCAAATGCCATTAATTCATTCCTTTCTATGGCTGAGTAGTATTTCATCATGTATACATGTACATACCACGGTTTCTTTATCTACTCATTGATTGATGGGCATTTGGGATGGTTTCACATTTTGAAATTGTGTATTGGCTGCCATAAACATAAGTGTGCAAGTATCTTTTTCATTTAATTACTTCTTTACCTCTGGGTAGATACCAAGTAGTTGGATTGCTCAATCAAATGGTAGTTCTACTTTTACTTCTTTAAGAAATTTCCACACTGTTTTCCATAGTGGTTTTACTTGTTTACATTCCCACTTGCAGTGTAGAAGTGTACCCTTTTCTCCACATCAACATCTATTATTTTTTGATATTTTGATTATGGCAATTCTTGCAGGAGTAAGGTGGTATCACATTGTGGTTTTGATTTGCATTTCCCTGATCATCAGTGATGGTGAATATTTTCTAGCCATTTGTATATTCTCTTTTGAGAATTGTCTATTCATGTTCTTAGCCCACTTTTTGATGGGATTATTTTTTTTCTTGCTAATTTGTTTGAGTTTTTTATAGTTCTGGATATTAGCCCTTTGTCAAATGTATAGATTGCGAAGATTTTCTCCCACTCTGTGGGTTGTCTGTTTACTCTGCTGACTGTCCCCTTTGCCATGTGAATGCTCTTTAGTTTAATTAAGTCCCAGCTATTTATCTTTATTGTATTTGCTTATGGGTTCTTGGACATGAAATTCTTGCCTAAGTCAAAGACTAGAAGGGTTTTTTTCAATGTTATCTTTTAGAATTTTTATAGTTTCAGGTCTTAGATATAAGTCCTTGAACTGTCTTGAGTATTTTTGTGTAAGATGAGAGATAAGGATCTAGTTTTATTCTCATGTGGCTTCCCACCCAATTATCTGAGCAGCATTTGTTGAATAGGGTGTCCTTTCTCCACTTTATGTTTTTGTTTGTTTTGTCTAAGATCAGTGGCTGTAAATATTTGGGTTTATTTATTGGATCTCTCTTCTGCTCCATTGGTCTATGTGCCTATTTTTATACCAGTACCATGCTGATTTGGTGACTATGACCTTACAGCATAGTTTGAGACAGGTAATGTGATGTCTCCAGATTTGTTCTTTTAGCTTAGTCTTGCTTTGGCTATACAGGCTCTTTTTTGGTTCCATATGAATTTAAGAATTGTTTTTTTCTAGTTCTGTGAAGAATGGTGGTGGTATTTTGATGGGAATAGCATTGAATTTGTAGACTGCTTTTGGCAGTGTGGTCATTTTCACAATAACGATTCTACCCATCCATGAGCATGGGGATGTGTTTCCATTTGTTTGTGTCATCTATGATTTCTTTCAGCAGTGTTTTGTAGTTTCCCTTGTAGAGGTCTTTCACATCCTTGTATGTTCCTTAGTATTTATTTTTCAGCTATTGTGAAAAATGTTGAGTTCTTGACTTGTTTCTAACATTGGTGTGTAGGAGAGCTACTGATTTGTGTACATTAATTTTGTATCCTGAAACTTTGCTAAATTATTTTATCAGTTCTAGGAGCTTTTCTGATGAGTCTTTAGGGTTTTCTAGGCATACAATCATATCATCAACAAAGAGAGACGGTTTGAAATTCCTCTTTACCAATTTAGATGCTGTTTAATTTTTTCTCTTATTTGTTTGCTTTGGCTGGGACTTTCAGTACTATGTTGAATAGAAGTGGTGAGAGTGGGCATCCTTGTCTTGTTCTGGCTCTCAGAGGAAATGCTTTCAACTTTTCCCATTCAGTTTTATGTTGGCTGTGGGTTTGTCATTGGTAGCTTTTATTAGATTGAGGTATTTCCCTTGTATGCTGATTTTGTTGAGCGTTTTAATCATAAAGGATGCTGGGTTTTGTTGATTGTTTTTTTCTGCACCTATTCCAATAATCATATGATTTTTGTTTTCAATTCTGTTCATGTGGTATATCATATTTATTGACTTGCATATGAAACCTACTTGATTATGGTAGATTACCTTTTTGATATGTGGTTGGATTCAGTTAGCTAGTATTTTGTTGAGGATTTTTGCATCTATGTTAAGCAGGGATATTGGTCCGTAGTTTTCTTTTTGGGCATGTCCTTTTCTGGTTTTGGTATTAGGGTGATACTGGCTTCATAGAATGGTTTAGAAAGGATTCCCTCTTTCTCTATCTTGTGGAATAGTGTCAATAGGATTGGTATCAATTCTTCTTTGAATGTCTGGTAGAATTCAGCTGTGAATCTCTCTGGTCCTGGACATTTTGATGTTGGTAACTTTTAAATTACGATTTCAATATCCCTGCTTGTTATTGGTCTGTTCAGTGTACCTAATTCTTCCTGATTTAAGCTAGGAGGGTTGTATCTTTCTATGAATTTACCCGTATCCTCTGGGTTTTCTAGTTTATGTGCGTAAAGGTGTTCATAGTAGCCTTGAATGATCCCTTGGATTTCTGTGCTGCCAGTTGTAAAATCTCCCATTTTGTTTCTAATTGAGCTTATTTGGATTTTTGCCTTTTTTTTTCTTAGTTAATCTTGCTAATGTTCCATCAATTTTATTTATCTTTTCAAAGTTCCAGCTTTTTGTTTCATTTACCTTTTGTATTTTTTGTTTTTAATCTCAGCTTCATTTAATACAGACATTAAATCTTAAGTTCCAAAATAATCCCCCATTCACTCCATGTTTTATATCCTGGGCACACTGATGTGACGAGTGGGCTCTCAAAGCATTGGCAGCTTTGCCCCTGTGGCTTTGCTAATAGTAGACCACATAGCTGCTCTCACTTATTGGAGTCTGGTGCTGTAGCTTTTCCAGGTTTTTCCAGGTTGAGTTGGTGTACACCTGTTGGATCTATAACTCTGGAGCTTCTGCAGCAGCTATATTCCCACAGCCCCACTAAACACTACCCCAGTAGAGGCTCTCTGTGGTGGCTCTCACCAGTGGAAGATTTTTTCTTGGATCTCAGGCCTTCTGATACATCCTCTAAAATCAAGGTGGAAGTGGCCAAGCCTCTGCCACTCATACATTCTGGGCACATGCAGATGTAACAACACATAGAAGGTTCCAAGCCTTACAGCTTGCAGTCTTTGGAGTGGTAGGCTGAGCAGTACCTGGATGCTTTGAGTCAAGGCTGGAGCCAGAAAAGCTGGTGTATGGGAAGCATTCCAAGGTAGTGCAGGTGCAGGGTAGTGGTGCCCCAAGCCTGTCCTCCTATGATGAGAGGGGCAGCCACAAAGATTTTCAGAATGCCTGGGGCCATTTTCCAATTATTTTTACTATCAGCACCTGGCTCCCTTTTATTCACACAGATCTTTCTAGCAAGTGGTTGCTTTGTAGCACCCTTGGATTTCTCTCTTGAAAATGCTCTTCCCTTTTCTACCACATATCCATGCTACAATTTTTTCAAAGTTTTATGCTTTATTTTTATATTATAAATTTCACTTTTATATCATTTCTTTCTTGCCATATCAGATCATAAGCTGATAAGTGTAGCCATGCCACTTCTTGAATGCTTTGCTTCTTAGAAATTTATTCCACTGGACATTCTAGGTCATCCCTCTTAAGTTCAGCCTTCCACAGAGCCTTAATGCATAGACATAATGAAACCAAGTTTTTTGCTATGGCATAACAAGAGGGACCTTTGCTCCATTTCAGTTCAAATTTCAACGTGAGATTTGGAGGGGACAAACCAAATTTAGCACTAGCTGATAAGTGGTGACTTTCTGAGCAACACAATCTTTCTAAAAACCTTGTCCTTAGTTCCTTGATTACCTCACTTCTAGTCATCTTTTATCTTCCTATTACCTCAGCCCTCAACTTCTAGCTTCACATCTTTTACTTCAAACAACTCTCTTTCAAACTATGACTTCTTAACCTTCTCACTCACCTCCTCAGGAAATAATTGTTATTAATAAAATTTTACCAAATACTTGACATTAATAAATTACTTATATATTGAGTAGCTACTATGTATCAGACATTGAATTCTGTGCTGTATATACATATTAATTTGTATAACACTCTTAAGGCAATAAAACAGGAACTATCTTTATCCTGTTAACTATCTTTATTCTATTATTTCATATCACAGAGGTGTTAAAGTAAGTTTTCTGCATGTACATAAGTAGCAATCTCAATTCAAATCAAGACAATCTGATTCCAGAAGCTGTTCTCAATCACTACAGATAGTGTCTTTCCATTTCTACATTTATTTGATAAATTTAGAAGACCCATCCCGCCCCGTCACAAATATAGAGCCTACTTCTTTTTCAAGGTAATTATCCACCCATGTCCTCTATTTCCTGATAGTATGTGGGTCATCATCATAATCATTCCCCTGACAATTCCCTTAACTAGTTCACCCCTTCCTCTCTCCACAATATTAATCTTGCATAGCCCCCATCCAAAGGAAGTCTAGCTAACCTCCTAATTTCTGCACTTGTACTTGAATATCTTCATGTTTCTGGAGTAAAAAATATATCGACATTAGGTAATCTTACATTAAATCTAGGACCTCAAATCAAAACTGACAGTCCAAAAATATTATGCTAGTAGTTTTGTTTTCCCGCTACCCCCCAAAAAATTATTTAAGGTGAAATACTGCCATGTTTTGTCAATTTTAGGGCTTAAATTTTTAAAAAATACCTGAAATGTTACAATTGCAATCAGCCATATAGTAAATTATGTCATTCTGTTTGTATGCCTGAATCCAAAAAGTATCACTATCAAAACTTGCAAAATGGACTTTGGTATCTTGGAATAAAATGCTAGAATCAATAGTAAATCTTTTTTAACTTCTAAAATGACTTTCCCAAAATACTAGACAAAAGTAGGCTAACTCTACAAAATATCAAAGTCAATTTAGAGCTTAGGTTCCAATTATTTTGCTGTTATTTTGTTGTTTGTTTAATATCTTTTACTTTTGTTCATTTATTTTCAGTGCTATATCAGCAACACTGTAGACTGCAGATGACAACATTGCGAGGGAAAAAAACACAAACATCAATAATAATGGGTTAGAAGTGATTTAGAAGAGAGAGATTCTGAATGCAAAGTTTTAAGAATATCTTAAATTCTCATATCTTTCAATAAATTGTAACTGCACTAGTGTGTGGTAGAAAGAATAATGGTCCCTGATTATGTCTATATCCTAATCCCTTAAACCTGTGAATATGTTATCTTACATAGGAAAAGGAACTTTGCAGATATGGCTAAGTTAGAGAATTTGAGATGGGAAAAAAATTATCGTGGATTATTTGGGTGTTCCCAGATGTTAAACTGGAAACTTTGAAGATACAGGAAGAGTCCAGGAACAATGGAATGCAAGAGACCTCTAGAAGCTAGAAAAAGGCAAGGAAACAGACTGTTCCCTACAACCACCGGAATGAATGCAGCCCTGCCCACACTTTGATTTTAGGACTTCTGATCTCCCAAACTGTAAGAAGGTAGATTTGTACTGTCTTAATTCACTAAACTGGAGACAGTTTGTTATAGCAGCAATACGAATCTCTTACAAAGTGTATATAGTTTAAGATAGTTGCCAAACTAGTTTAAATGTAGAGGTTTTTTTCAGTGTCTTATAATATAATATTCTGAAGAATGACTAGAAAATGGTGTTTTTGCATGTCCCAAATGCAGCAAGGCTAGTGTTTAAGAGCCTAGACTTCTGGTCCAGATCAACTAGCTTCAAATCCTGGCTCTGCCACTTCCTAGCCAATTTCTAACTGATGCACTTAACCTCTCTGAGATGCTTCAGTTCCTTGTCTGTAAAATAAGAATGATGATTGTTATGGGATTAAAATATGTGTTAAGATCGTAGAACAGTGGTTGCCACATTGTAAAGACTATGTAAGTGTTTGTTTATCGAAAAATAGTGACACCAAGAAGATAAGAGATTAGGTGAAAAGTAAATAACATCTAGCTATACTCCTAATATTAGATTAGCATGTAAGTGAAAGATGGTTTTTGAGAGAATAATGGACTCAGGTAGTGAGAGAGTTTTCCATGTAAGCAGTGACATAGTAGGAAAAGGAAACAAATAATAATTTTTAAGACCTCAATCTAAACAAAATTATATGCTGACTTTATAAAATTCCCATTACCACAGCCCCTAAAAGTAAACTTTCATTTTAAGAATCTTCTCTTCCTTTGCCTACTCACATTATCAGTTTAAATGTAAAACTAATATAGCTACCTTTTCCCGGATCATTTCAATTAATTAGAGATTGCTCTCTGCCTATCAAAATATTATCACTTTATCTGCTCCGTTATGTATTCCAATAGGTCATTTGAATATAATGGCAACTTATTTATTCAAATTCAATACATATTTAAAAGTTTAATCGATATCAAATATACAGCTACATGCTTGAAATAAAAAATGAATATGTTTGGTTACTGGCCTCTTTTAGAGATTAAACTAGATTGCAAAATCTTTAGTAAAAAAAAAAATTAAGAAACATTTGTTTTAAATCAACAAATTACTCTAAAAATTAAAAATGCTCTTATATATTAAATATTGGGGACTTAAACCTAGAAAAACTACTCTAAAACAATAATACACTGACTTTAATTTATATAGGCTAATTTCTTTCTTAAATATAAATATATGTGTCTATATCTTAAATATATATGTATTTATGAATATGTCTTAAACACATTTATATATACAAGACATATATAAATAGCTCTATAACTAAACTTGATAACTGATTTTCAACAAAAACTATGGCTTTAAAAAATAATATCTACTAGATAGTAGAATCTGAATGCTTTAATATTTCTATTGGAATTGAGATATCTATTTCTAAACCTAGAAATAAACTCTACTTGTTTGATTTGAGAATTGCTGGTTACAAAAGAGCAGAGAAAAATCAATAGCTCTTTAGTAAGAGGTAAAACACATACACACACAACACAAACACAATTCTGCTGTAAAAATTGTATTTGATGGCAAAGATCAGATTCTTCCTAAATTCTAAAAATAAAACATATACCTGCCAGAAGGCCAAGTATTATATTAACCTGATCTATAGAGGTTATAGTTATGAAGGGAACTATAAAACAAGTGCACAGTGTTTTCACTTTTTCCTTTAAAAGAATTTATGTCTAGTCACACAGTATGTTCAGCTATAATGGAATACATATGTAGTCCAATGTTAGGTCACTGGGCAACGGGCATTTACTATCTTCTAGCTCTATGTATCCATTAATTGCATATTTCACTGCCCAACTGTTACATGCCAAACACTTTGATAGGCATTAGGTCAGTAAATGTGAATAAAATGTGCTTCTACTGTGAAGGAGCCCACATGCCAATGAGTAAGATAAAGCAATGATAAAGGGTTATAGGCAGAAATTTGTGCTGAAATTGTAGAAACCCGAGGAGTAAGTAACCAATGGCAAACAGAAATACCAGGTGACAGAGAAGTCCCATTTTAGACAGGTCTTCAAGAACACAACAATTTTATAAATTTACTAAAGTTACCCCTTATATTCCCCCAGCTTAATGAATGAGACTATGTCTTCCTTTTTATAGGCAATTGGATGAAAAAAATTATCTGATTCAAGATAGGACAATTATCTTCTCTCTGCTATCTTTCAAAAAGTTAAACTGAGAGATATGGAAGCAATGTTAGCAGGTGAATCAAACGAATGGTGAAGGATGGGAATAAATTTGGACGAAACTCTGTCCCTAAAATCCACTAATCGTTGCCCTTTTCGAAGTCTTTCTTTTCAACAATGTCAGATTTTTCCTGTATTCCATGAGATGTAAACTCAGAAAATTAACTTTCTTTATTAGAGGGTTGTGATTCTTTCAATCAAACAGAAGGAAATGGTAATTCAAGCAGCAATAATTGCATATGCTAAAATATAGAGAAGATGAATGAGAAAGGAAAATTAAAGTAAAATTCAAATATTTTAAAATGCAAAATAAGATGTTTTCAGGTCCAAAGTTGCATCTAGGACACTTTTCTCTTCCATACAAAAGAAATTCCAGGGACTCAAATTTATTTTCCATTTCCAGTTTTAAGGGTTCTGCAAAATGTGACTATGAAACATGAAAAAATATGAAAACATATTTCTCATGAGAGAAGTATATTTCTCCATGATCTCAACTGCAGAATTTTGACTTTAAATTTAGGTAGTAATAGAATGATCTTACCAAATTCTTTATCCATAATGTTATGTACACTTTACAAGGTGTTTAACATATTTTTCAGAATGCTACTTATAAAATTAATCTTTAATAACCCAGTCCAGCACATGAAACTTCAAACAGAAAACAGTATAATAGATGAAAGGCAAAAATGATAACACAACAGTACCTTGAGGTAGAGAATTGCATTAATAAGGTGTATCACAAGGCATTAGTCTAGATTCAGTCATTAATAAAATATAAAGAACCTGGTAGGAAAAACCTTATATATATGTAAATGTATATATTATATATTACATCTGTGTATATTAAAACATTATATAATGTATACACATTTGTATTTGTGTATATAAGTATATGTATGTGTGTATGATATATAAAACACAATTCCCAGCAACATGGGGTAAATATAAAAGACAATATTTCTGCAATGTAAAGCCAAGTCTACCATTCCATTTTTTATTTTTTTCTCTCTCATTTTCTTTCTCTTCCTTTTCTTTTTCATTTTACTTCTTTGGAAATACACGCTGTTGAGCTATTCAGCATATCTTTTAAGTACCAGTAGTAAATTCAATACTCTGAATTTTTTTTAAAAACTTATGTTTTCTTTATTGATCATGTTTATTTTTCATAATGCAAACAAGTAATAAAATTATTATCAATATTTCCTAAACATTTTTACAATTTTTGATGGTCGTGATATTTGAATTAATTTTAAAAACATTACTTATTGAAAGTGGCCTTATTAAGAGAAAAGAGAAACAGGAAGTAATCCAGGGGATAGCCATGAGTATAGCTGTAAAGAAAAAGCGTGGATGGAGAAGGGGAAAACAATGCCAATTTTGTGATTTTTAAAAATCTTTCTTTATAAGCCATAATAAAATTAAAGAAATAATAATAAATTTGTTTATTCAAAAAATCTGTTGAGCACTCACAATTACAAAAATGAGTAGGAGGGATATGATAACAAATTATAATGTGGCAAGCCTTAAAAACATACTGTTTAGTAGGAGGAAGTATCAGGCATGCTGGGTCTTTTATTACCTAATTTTAATACAAAGTTAAAAATTGTAAGAGCCATGCTAGCTTAAAGACGGACATACAGGCCAATTAAGCAGAATACAGAGGCTGGCGATAAGTCCAGGCATATATGGTTAATCTATGACAAGAATGTCAAAATTATACAATGGGGAAGCTGCAAAAACTACACAATGGGAAAGGACAGTCTCATCAATAAATGGCTTTGGGAACACTGGGTATCTACACAAAAAAATAATAAAATTGGACCAGTATCTTGCACCATACACAGTGAGCAACTCAACAAGAATTAGAGTTAAATGTAAAACCTGAAATTATAAAACTCCTAGTAAAACACATGATAAAATCTTTATAATATTGCCCTTGGCAATGATTTCTTAGATATGACACCAAAAGCAATGGGGAAAAAAAGAAAAAATAGATAAGCAGGACTCCTCAAATTAAAAAGACCCTATACAGCATGGGAAATAATCAGCGTAGTGAAAAGGTAACCTATAAAGTGGCAAAAATTTTGTAAACTATATGTCTATTAAAGAATTAATATTCAAAATATATAAAGAACTCCTTCAACTCAGTTGCCAAAAAAAACCCTGATTTTTGAAAATTAGCAAAGGACCTGAATAGATATTTCACCAAAGAAGGCATAGACATGGTTAACAGCCATATGAAAAGATGATCAACATTACTAATCATCAGAGAAAAGTAAATCAAAACCACAATGAGAGACTTCATCTCACCTGTCAGGATGATCATTATCCAAAAAACAGAAAATAATAAGTGTTGGCAAGGATGTGGAGAAAAGGAAACCCTTGTATACTATTGGTGGGAATAGAAAATGCATCAGCCACTATGGAAGAGAATATAAAGTTTCCTCAACAAACTAAAGATAGAACTACCATTTGACCCAGCAACCCCACATCTGAGTAATTATCCAGAGAAATTAAAATCAGGATCTGGAAGAGATATTTGTACTACTACATTCACTGAAGCAATTTTCACAATAGCCAAGAGTAGAAAAAATATAATTGTCCCTTGACAGATGAATGAGTAATGGAAATATGAGATATACATATAAAGGAATATTATTTAGCCTTAAAAATGAAGGAAATTCTGTCATATGCTGCAAAGTGGATGAACCTATAGGACATCATGCTAAGTAAAATAACAGTCACATAAGGCCAAATACTGTATAATTCTACTTACGTAAGGCATCTAAAGTAGTCAAACTCAAAGAAACAGAAAGTAGAATGATGGTTGCCAGAGTTTGAAGGGAGAGGGAAATGGGGAGTTGCTGCTCAAATGAATATAGAGTTCCAGTAATGAAAGTTAAAGAAGCTCTAGAGATGTGCTTTAAAACAACATGATTATAGGTAACAATACTGTACTTCACAATTAAAATTTTGTTGAGGATAAAATTTTGTCGAGGTTAAAATTTTGTCCTCAACAAAACTTCATGTGGTTTCATGTATTTTTTACCGCTGTATACACACACATATGCATATGTGTATATACACACACATTACATATATGTACCATATACACAATGCATGTATACTACATATATAGTATATGTGTAATATATATATATACACTCACACACATAAAGTGAAATGACAGATAAATGATATCAGAATTCAGAAAAAGGAAATATTATTATGAGTCAAGGTTATCAGAGAAAGCTTCAAGGAAGAGACTGAATAAGTCACAGGCCTTAACAGATACATAAGATACTAGCATTTGGAGATTATTTACAAGAATCTTTCAGGCTAACAAAATATCACAGAGAAAGGCATAGCGCAGAGGACAGAATCTTAGAGCACTCAGGAAGCAGTAGTTCATATGAACCTGAGAGAGGTATACAAAATAATAAATAGAAAGTAGGATTAGAATGACCAGGCTATGATTAAAGAATGCCAGTTGGGTGCAGTGGTTCATGCCTGTAATCTCAACACTTTGGAGACCCAGGTGGGCAGATCACCTGAGGCCAGGAATTCGAGACCAGCCTGGCCAATATAGTGAGACTCCATCTCTACTAAAAATACAAAAATTAGCTAGGTGTGGTGGTGTGCACCTGTAATCCAAGCTACCCAGGAGGCTGAGGCAGGAGAATTGCTGGAAGCCAGGAAGCAGAGGCTGCAGTGAGCGGAGATCACACCACTGCACTCCAGCCTGGGTGACAGAGCAAGACTCCTTCTCAAAAAAAAAAAAGAAGGTAAACTAAGCAGTACAGATTTTATGTTTCTATATAATATGAAGAATTGAACTTTTGAGGCCTTTGATGAATTTAAAATGACAGCAATAAAATTTAAAACCCACAGGACATTATATTTGCAGTATTTTTCATTGTTCCTGCTTGTATAGAGTCAATACAAATAATAATTACATAGTACTTATAGGTGTGAGAGATGTTAGAAAAATATTAAAGTGTATAAAAGCTTTTGCTTTAAAAAGAAAACCTCTTTAGTTAAGAACACAAATCTAAATTATGCAAAGTAATTAGAATATAACCAAGTATTTAATGTACAGGTCAAATTACTATGTAGCTTCAACGAAGGGAAAAATTGGGGAGGGCTGGCTTAATCAGGAAAGGTTAGTCAGCATCAGTGTAGATTAGTGCTTAAGAAAACAGGCTCAGAAATTAGAATGAATTATGGTTAAACACCTGCTGTGTAATTAACTGGGTGATCTTGGGTAAGTAACTTAACTGCTTGGGATGTTTCTTATTCTATAAAATTGAGAGGATTCTATGAAAATTTATGTAGACCTAAAATTATACCACACAGCAGAAGCTTAACATAGAGTAGTGCTTTTCCCTTCTCTCTTACTTTGCCTAAGGATGAATCAGAGAAAATATCAGAAAATGTACAGTATATTTTTGGCTAAAACTAATACATGTACTTTTATGAATTTTTGAAAAGAAGACAAAAAGAAGATAATGCAAAAGATCACCTGAAATTCTATTCCACAAAATCAATATACTTAAGATTTTGTTTATTCTTTCCTCAGAGGAAGAGAGACAGAGCACACGTACCTTATCACTTGATAATATGAATCGTCTTTCATGATGTCAAACATTTTAGGATTGCATTATCTTTAATGACTGTCCAGTTGTCCATAATAAAGATTCAACATGTATTTATTTATTATTTATTACACATTTCCTATATTTTGGTTACTGTTCTAGCACTGAAAATAGAGCAGTTGACAAAGACAAAATCCTTGACTAATGGTTTTCAACCATTTGAAATCACGATTTCTTCTAATGTTTCACTAACACAAACCACATACTGTATCAATAAATGTCTTTGTATATAGTTTTGCAAGTATCTGTGTTTATTTCCCGTTTTCTCAGAAATAGTTCTGAAAATAGAAATAAAATATACATTTGGAAAGGCTCCTAAAACATAACAAATTTGAATTCAAGATTTGCCGAGACAATGTTACTTTTGTGGACAATACAAGCATGCCTCAGAGACATTAGGGTTTGATTTCAGACCACCAAAATAAAGTGAATATCTCAGTAAAGAGAACAAGAGAATTTTATTTTGCTTTCCTAATGCATATAAAATTTCATTTACACTTTGCTATAGTACATTAAGTGTGTAATAGAATGATGTTTAAAATATATAGTCTATTAAGTTTGCAATAGAATGATGTCTGAATTTAAAAATACTTTGTCGCTTTAAAATGCTAATGACTATCTGAGCCTTCAGTGAATCACAATCTTTTTGCTGGTGGAGGATCTTGCTTTGTTATTGATGGCTGTTGACTGATCAGCATTGTTGTGGCTAAGAGTTAGGGTGGTCATGGCAATTTCTTAAAAACAGACAACAATAAAGTATGCTGGATCAGTTGATTGTCCTTTTCATGAATGATTTCTTTATAGCATGCAATGTTGATGGCATTTTCCCAGCAGTAGAACTTCTTTCCAAATGGGAGTCAATCTCTCAAACCCTGCTTGCTGCTGTTTTATCAAATAAGTTTATGTAATATTATAAATCCTTTGTCATTTCAACGTTTATAGGATCTTCACCAAAAGTAGACTCGATCTCAAGAAACCACTTTCTTTGTTAACCATAAGAAGCAACACCACATCCTTTCAACTTTTATGCACTATCTGCAAATTAGCCACATCTTCAGGCCCCACTCATAATTCCAGTTATCTTGCTATGTCTACCACATGAGCAGTTATGTCATCCACTGAAGTTTCAAACCTCTCAAAGTCATTCATGAGAATTGGAATCAACTTCTTCTAAACTCCTGTTAATATTGATATTTTGACTTCCTGCCCTGAATCATGAATGTTCTTAATGGTATCTAAAATGGTCAATCTATTCAGAAGATTTTCAATTTACTTTACCCAGATTAATCATAGGAATCACCACCTATGGCAGCTAAAGACTTACAAAATGTATTTCTTAATAAGACCTAAAAATCTTCATTACTCTTTGATCCATGGGCTGCACAATGGGTATTGCGTCAGCAGACATGAAAACATGAATTTCCTCATACATCTTCATCAGAGTTCTTGGATGAACTGGTGCATTGTCATTAGGCAGCAATACTTTGAGAAAAAAATTTTTTCTGAGGAGCAGGTCTCAAATGAAGGCTTAAAATATTCAGTAAACCATCTGTAAACAGATGTGCTGCCATTTAGGCTTTGCTGTTCCATTTAAATCTATAGAAAAAGTAAATAATTCTTAAGGGCCCTAGGATTTCCAGAATGATAAATGAGCATTGGCTTCAACTTTAAGTCAGCAGCCACAGAGCCCCCAGCAAAAGTCAACCTGTCCCTTGAAGCTTTGAAGCCAAGCATTGACTTTTCCTTTCTGGTTATGGAAATCCTACATGGCATATTCTTCTAATATAATGCTGCTTTGTCTGCATTGAAAATCTGTTGGTTAGTGTAGCCACCTTCATCAACCATATTAACCAGACCTTCTGGATAGCTTACTGCCACTCCACATCAGCACTTGCTGCTTCACCTTGCACTGGTGACAGTTTATTTCCTTAAACCTCATGAATTAACCTCTTTTAGCTTCACACTCTTCTTTTGCAGCTTCCTCATATCTCTCAGCCTTCATGAAACTGAAGAAAGTTAAGGCCTAACTTTGGCTTATACTTTGGCTTCAGGGAATATTGAGGCTGGTTTTATCTATCCAGACCAATAGAACTTTCTCCATACCAGCAACAAGGCTGTTTCACTTTTTTATCATTCATGTGTTCACTGGAGTAGCACGTTTAATTTCCTTCAAGAACTTTTCCTTTGCATTCATAACTTGGCCAACTATTTGACACAAGAAGCCCAGATTTCAGCCTATTTCTGCTTTTAACATGCCTTTCTCACTAAGCTTAATCATTTCTAGCTTTTGATTTAAAGTGAGAGACGTTCAACTCTTCCTTTTACTTGAAGACATAAAGGCCACTGTGGGGTTATTAATTGGCCTGATTTTAATATTGTTGTGTCTCAGGGAATAGGGAGGCTTGAGGAGAGGGAGAGAAATGAGAAAAGGCTGGTTGGTAGAGCAGTCAGAACACATCTAACATTTGTTGATTAAGTTCCCTGTCTTATATAAGTGTAGTTGGCGGTGCCCCAAAACAATTACAATAGTAACATCATGATCTCAGGTTACCATACAGATATAATAATAATGAAAAAGTTTGAAATATTGTGAGAATTACCAAAATGTGACACAGAGACAAGCAGTGAACATATACCGTTGGAAAAACAGCACCAACAGACTTGCTCAAAGCAGGGTTGTCACAAACTTTCAATTTGTAAAAAAAGGTGTCTGCAAAGCACAATAAAATGAGATATGCCTGTATATGAGAAAACCCAATTAATCACACTTCTGCTAAAGTATTTTTCATCAGTTTAGTCATAAATAGCTGTGTAGATTCCATCATCATCATCATTATTTAACAAAAAATTCTAGCCTTATAAAATTATTCTAAATGTGTCAATCATGTTGTCAGCCAGTCAAGACCTGATATTTAAGATGATTGTCAACCACCATGTGACCCAACATTATATCCCAGAAGATAGGACTGGCATGAACATCTTATGGACAGGCTAAGTGGATGAGTGAGGTTACTTGGCATAAAAGATTTTAGTTCAAAGCTTGTCATATACTTAGAATCTGAAATTGAAAATATAGAAATAATTAATATTTCTATGATTGAAATTAAAGAAATATGTAGAAAAGAGATTATGAGGTTACAAAAAGGTCATGTAGAAAACAAGCCTATTTAGGAAATAAAACCTTTGCTAGAAGAAGGTATTAAGTAGAAAAGTAGGTACAAAGGATATCTACATAAAGCAAGAATTGTATATGAGAAGGAAATTAACTAGACTTGCTAAGTAAAGTAATGAAAGAATAGGAGTGCCAAATGAGACCATCCAAAAGCCTAAGACAATTATACTGATGGCAGGGCTATGTGGTGAATTCTTCTCTCTCTAGTCACTGGCCCCAGTTACTAGATGGAGATAACTAGAGTCCCGGTGGTGGAGGTAATAGAATCCACAAAAGAAGCATGAGAATGTGACAGTGCTAGAAACACTGTGAAATGCAGGCACAGACTGTCAAAAAAGGCTTAGCTTAGCCCTGGAGCAGAACTGCAGTTATGCTCTTTCCATAAAACCATTCTTTGAAGTTACCTGCACAGCCATACTCCTTGTAACCAAAGTGAACTAAACTAATAATTATTTGCCATTTTAAAACTATTTTCTTCTACAATGTCTCATCTGAATTCCCAAAGAGCCCATATAAATGTTCAGAGTAATCGTTACTCTTGTTTTTATCTTTATTTTGTTTTACAGATGGGGCTCAGAGAGATGAAATCATTCCATCAGGTCTTTTAATTCTAAATCATCTCCATTCAGAAAAAATGTATTAAGAAATTATAAAGAAGCAGAAATCATATTAGTCAATGAAATGATATACATACATGCAAAATACAAAGATTAATTCCTGCCATAAACAAGCTTACGGTCTAATAGGAGAGGCAAACAAGGAAATCACAAGTTATGACACAGATAATTGCAAAGATACATGTGTGCACAGGATGATCATTATAGATGATAGAACTTGAACCCAAACTTCACTGAATAGCAGTGAATATCCAGGGCTATTCAGTGGATAAGCCAAAACAATGGGGAGGAAAGCCAAGGGAAAACAGCAATTAAAAAGGGAAGGTTTAATGAGGGAGAGAGAGAGAACAGTACCTGGCACATCAAAGGTGGTCAATCAATTTTGACTGAATAAAAGAATAAGCTAATTATGATCTTACAATTTACTATTGAAGCATGATTTGGTGTTTGAGTAGATGAAGAGGCAGAAATTTATTTTTAAAAAGATACAGTGATTATAGAATCTTTGGGGAAGTTTGAGTTATTTGACATGGTTGGAGGGGTGAGAGCATGTATTAGAATTTGAATATTACGAAGTAGTCAGGTGTCAAATCACAAAGGGCTTTCTATGTCATTTTAAGACATTTGATAGTTACCTTGAGGTCTCTGAGGAAAAAGGAGAGTGCTTATATTATCACATTTGCATTTTAGAAATATGACTATGATAGCCATATGAAGAGTGGATTGGAGAAAGATAAAAACAGAGCAGGTAGATAAGGAAGGTTTCATAAAGGCCAAGGAATAAGGCTTGGAGGGTTAATATAAGTCAGGGAGAGTCAAACTGAATAGGAGGGAACAAATCACAAAGGAATTCAACAATTTATTAGCACAGGACTTAATCACCAATTGGATATATAGAATGATAGATTAAAAAGAATGATAAATTGATTTTCAGGTCATTTTTCACACTTTCAGGTGCCATTAACCAAATATTAAATAGAAAATTGAGCAGATTAAGAAGAAGTAGAGAAATAAAAGGAAAGGCAAGAGATAGCAGTGTCAGGGCCTGAGATAATTTAAGGAAGAAAGGAATGACCACAGTGTCAAGTGGCAAAGTAATGTCAAATAAAGTAAGGACCAACTTATGTGTGTGAGTTGGCAATTAGAGAGCTGGTGGCCTGTGCAACAGCTATTTCAGTAGAATAGTGGAGACAGATGGCAGGGCGCTGCTGGTGGACAGAGTGAAAATGGGAAACAAGGGTGGGAAACCAAAAGCCCAGAGACTTCTTCCTTATGCTTTGTTAACGCTATCTTACAAAAGTTAAGCATATTGAGAAAATATTAGGGAATTCAAGATTCCACCAACCATATAAGTGTCATTTAGTTATAATTAGAGTGAAATATATGGCACATAGTTAGAATCCTTCACTAGATGAAGTGCATTACATTTTCAATATGAACCATCCCTGCCTGACTATAAATACCAAAACATCAGGAATTGTTCCTGTCCTCTTTCCCACTGTACTAATACCTAAAAGTCATTAAATATGTAGCAGATAATAACTTCCTTATCTCTATTTTTATTTTTCTCATACCAGTAGAAATTCCATTCATTCTTTCAGGTTCAGAGGAAGAAATGCCACTCCCCACACAAAATCTTTTTCAGTATCCCCTGGGTGCTGAAAAAGATTTAGTACCCCTGAAGTATCCCCTCTCTCTCCCCCTCCTTCTCTCTCTCTCTCCTGTTATTCCAATATGATAGAATATGTTATAGCCATATTCATACCATCTTATAGGTACTTTTATACACATTTATCTTTCTGACTTGAATATTTATCAATTTTGTTTTATCAGAGTAGCAGCGCCTGTGTGGGTAATATAAGGGCTTATTTAGAGGTTTGTTTAACTTAAGCCCATCTGTTATCACTGTCTATCGTGCTGGGCCTAAAACAAGCTGGAGCAGCAGTCGGGAAGAGAAGATAAACACAAACAAGGAGAAGGCTGGAACAACCTGGAGTCCATGAGGACATGCCTAAATCTACAAGGATAAACGAACTCTCATGTTTCTTTTACCAGAACCTTCCCTGATCTCATACCTCCTCTGAGCCTCTGGCCTCCTTCTGTGATGCAGTTTTCCACAGATCTAATGTGCTTCAACATGGAGCTGTGAACAAATGTTCCCAAGGGTTTGAAGATTAAAAAAAAAAAAAAAGACCCAGCAAAACTTGGAGGTGAACCTGCAGATCCACAACAATGTACAGATAGTAAAATGGTGCCTGATGCTACACCAACCTGCTGAGTGAAAACATGGCTTCTGCTTCTCTTCTACCTCCCAAATCCCACACAAATTTCTCTTTTAATCAACCCCAACCCAGGGTAGAGAATTCTGGAAAAGTAGTCCCATATTAGCTAAATGAACATACTACAAAATTACCACAGTCCATCCTTTATTAATTTAGCATCATTAATAATTTAGCATCATTAATCACACAAAAACAATATCAAAATCATGTATTCACTATCTCTTGTACAACCAAAAGTATACAAAAAAGGTTGCAGTCATACGCTTTTGAATGATTTCAAAATATCATTTTGATATTCAATGAATATCATCTAGCATATTCATGTTCCTCTAATATTTCAGGTCAGCTATCGTTATTACTTATGTTAGATCATAGGAGAGTAGTAGAAAGAAGAATATCAAAATAGACACAAATATTTTCATATCAAAGAATAAAGAAAAAACTTGTGATTATTATAGCATTCATTTCTGAAAACTGGATGCATAACAGCTAATAGCCATGATGTCTTTCTTTCACTGCCAATTTCATGTATACTTTGCCCACACCAAGCACCTTGGCATGTAGAGTGATCCAAAGTTTCATCTCTCAAGGGTCAGGCCACAGTTATTTTGTGTGTATGGGATTGTTATAATTTTATTCATTGACTTTAATTGCAGAAATTGAAACTGCTATGAAGTTTCCCAGAGGATTTCCTGCATTCCCATACAGACTCCTCTTTAACCTACTGTGCAGTAGAAAATCAGTCTCCTCATGTTAGTTAGGGTTAACCACAATAGCCAGCACAGTAACCTTCTTATTTGCCTGTTTATTCACAGGTATAAGAATCTGCCAAAGGTTGGGGGGATCTCAACTTCCAGTTTAATAGAACCATTCCTGTACCCCTGCTGGAATAATTTACCTCTTGAGAATGAAGACTTCTCAACCAGCAGAACCCAAAGTTAAGGAGAAAAGAGCAGAAATTTCACTATCAGATCACTAAAAGTAACAGTGAGAGCATTTACTTTTATTTCTATACCTCAATTCCTATACTTGTGAATCCTGACTATGAGAGAAACACCATCATACATTGATGGCTTATTTAGAGCATATACCATATTCTGATGGCCCTTACTCCAGCTTCTGAGATAGAAGACTTTGAAGATTCAGTTTTGCCCAAACTGGCTCCAAAACTGAATCTTCAAAATGTCACTTCACATATTTATCAAAACTAGATACCTCAAGTTGATGGAAAACATGGTAAAACCAGTGAATTCCACAATCATAAGTCTATTGTCACACATTATCTGCTGTAAAATAGGTCACTTGGTCAGAAGAAATGATTTGGGGATTAATATTACAGTGATCAAGTCATTGGTTAGTCCATGTTTCATGGTTTTGAAAGAGCAATTGAAGAAAGGAAGGTAAATCCATACCTAGAGTCAACAAGAAAAAATTCCAGCTTTTTTCATGAGGGAAGCAATCTAATGTAACAGTCTGTCACAGCTGAATGCTGGCCACCACAATGAATGGTGTCTTACTGGGGCCTGCATGTTGCTGTCTGCTCTTGACAATGAGACATTCGGCAGTAGCTGTAGCTATTCGCTGTTGATGATTGGAAGCCCATTTGCTGAATCTATGCATAACCTGCATTCCCAATACCATGGACAAATTGTGAGCCCAATGGGCAGGAAAAAGAATAGCTAAGACCAGGCATGGTGGCTACACCTGTAATCCCAGCACTTTGGGAGGCCCAGGTGGGTGGATCACCTGAGGTCAGGAGTTCAAGACCAGCCTGAGCAAAATAGTGAAAACCCATCTCTGCTAAAAATAAAAAAAATTAGGTGGGTGTGGTGGTGCGTGCCTGTAATCTCAGCTACTTGGGAGGCTGAGGCAAGAGAATCGCTTGAGCCCAGGACGCAGAGGTCTCAGTGAGCCGAGATTGCACCACTATACTCTAGCCTGGGTGACAGAGCAGGACTCCATCTCGAAGAAAACAAACAAACAAACCAATAACAACAAAAAAAAACAGACAGAATGGCTGAAATTAGAATGCATCATTTTGTCCATTTTATTGTGAAGCTCCTTGATATGGTTAGGCTTTGTGCCCCCACCCAAATCTCATCTTGAATTGTAATTCCCATGATACCCACAAGTTAATTGAGAGACCTGGTAGGAGGTGATTAGATCATGGGAGCAGTGTCCCCATGCTGTTTCTCATGTTAGTGAGTTGTCATTAAATCTAATAATTTTATAAGTGTCTGACAGTTCCTCGTCACACACTCTCTTTTCTCTCGCCTGCCACCAGATAAGATGTGTCTTTGCTTCTCCTTCACCTTCTTCCATGACTCTAAGTTTCCTGAGTGAAACTTAGAAACTGTGAGCCAATTAAATCTCTTTCCTGACTACCCAATCTAACCAAGAGTCACTGACTATGAAACAATATAGACTGATACCTCTGGTTTTTTTCTCCCTTCAGATTTGAAGTTCTGTTCACTGAGGGGATTTCCAGGTTTTTTTGCTTTTGTTTTTGTTTTTTTAACTGTCCTTCAGAGACACTCAAGAGTAGAATCGTAATGCCATAACTCTTGACTTTTGGGTAATGCCAATATATTGTTCAGAGTCATCTATAGACCAGATTCAATTTTTTTCCAAATTTTGCAAGACGGGTACCACATCATTGAACACAGCATCCTATATGTAGAAGTTATCAAATAACTGTTAACATGAACTTAAAATACTTCATTTTAACTAGCTATTTTGATTTCCTCTTGGGAGGAAACACAGACCAACTAGGGGAGACAAGTGGAACAGAAATTTCGTTCCTTTTGTGCATTTAAATTTAGAATCATTTAAATATATTGCCTATTTTCAATTACTTTATATTTGGAAAAATAAACTCAGCAACTGTAGTTTTTAATAAATGAATTCTATTCTTCATAGTTAAAAAATTTTTTATGTATTTATTTGTATTTCCACTGTCTTGTACTAGAAATTTTAAATTCAGTGTTGATAGAATAGAGGCTGACTTTCTCTTTTATTTCTTGGAGAAAATTTGCACAGCTTTAAAGTAAGCCATGCTTACATAATACATGCATTAACCTTTTGTAAAAATATCATTATGCATGCATGTTCACATAGTGCCAGTGAATATCGGATGTTACTCAAATCCACTCCACCATTCCTAATCAAGTCAAACAAACTTCTTCTGGCTTCTTTCACTCAACAATTAATTGTTTTAAATAAACTTTCAATAAGGCTGCAAAGTAAAGTTACATTGTAAGAGTTTTAAATAGTAGCTGCCTTTATTCTTACTGAAGAAAATTCCAGAAAATGTGCTGATCAATTCTCACACAGATTGTAGGGTTGGGCATTACCTGTACTTATGTTACTTTTGGCCCCAGATTTATCTGATGGTGCAGGAACATGCATGAACATGTATGTATTCTGAGATTAATTAGGAGATTCCCATTTATTTCCTGTGTCTTACATTTGGGTTTTTTCCACCTATATTATATTCACAATTCCCATACCAAGTTTCTCAAGTGTACTCCTGGAATCAATGAATGGTGAGGTTTTGTATTAAAATTATGATCAAGTCTGTGTTCTCATAATGACTTGTTAATAGCATTTAAAATATTTGATCATTTCCTTCTTTAAACATTTCTTTCTCTTGGCTCTTTTGGTGCCCTATCTACATGACTGCTTACTTTCTCCCAGACTCTTTTGTTGGATTTTCTTCAACTCCATAACCTTTATATGTTGTAGTTACCAAGGCTTGGTTTTTTCTTCTTTATCTACTCTTATTTTTAAATAATCTCCTACCTCATGGTTTGAAAGAGCATGTGATGCTAATTGCCAAATTTATACCATCTCAGAACTCTATGCTAAATTTCAGACTCATATTTAATTACTAACTACATTTGAATATCTGATAGATGTCTTAAACATGTTGAATCTCAACTCCCGATTCCCCACACTGCCCCCAAACTCATTGATTCCCACTGCCTTTCAGCTTTGAAAGTGACTACTCTACCCATTTGTTTGATCTGACCAAAATCCTTGATACCATTCATCTTTTTTTCACACCTCACAGCACTTATTCTTTAGAAAATCCTACCAACAATTTTCTCCCACCTTTCCCGAAACAATCCTAATTTAAATCAATACCACATCTCACCTGTATTATTATAAGAACTGGTCTTTTGTCTAACATCTTAGCCCATATACAGCTTTCAGAGTGCTCCTTTATAGTCATGTCACATCTTGTTACTCAGTCCTCAAAACCGACCAGTGGGACTAATTTTATTGTTGTTTATATTATTATTAACATGACAAGATTCTTGGCCTTCAGGCATTTATAATGAAGCATACAATGGGAAATGAGAGAGAGTAAATGAATTAAAAATTACTGTGGTGGCTAAAGAAGGAAAAGAATGATTCTAGGCAGGAGGAAGAGGCAGGGAAGAGGTTGTAGAAGGATGATACTTAATTGGGTCTTAACAATGGATAATAGAAGCCTCATAAATCATAACTAAAAGGGAAATGGTATGTGCAGTGGAATGAGCATAAGAGGAAAGATAGCTTATTTGAAAAACGGAGAGATACTTATTAGGTTTGGGTCTCTTGGCTCATAATAGAGAACAGCAAAGACAAGACTGAATAAATAAGTGGATATCATAAAATCATATGCTTTGTGTGTCACAAAGGAGGCTGGATTGTAGCCAGTAAGTTGTATAAAGCCACTGAAATATTTTAAACATGGTCTTATTAGCAATTAAAAAAAAAATTGGTTAGATGGATTAGAAAATGGGAGCTAGAAAGCTACCAAAATAATGTAAGTAAATTTATAAGAAATTTGCTTAAGAAAATAAATGAAAAGGGGCAATACAAAAGTAAGAGATGGGAAATAGTTTAAACCAATATAATATTAAAGTCATTTCAAAACAAGGGAAAAGAGGTAATTTAGCATGATTCCCAGGTTTCTAGGTTAAGAAAGTAGAAATATTTTGATAGCTTGTAAACCAGAAGTGGTATAAGTTGAAAATGAAATTGAATGCAAAATTTCCATTCTGAACATATTGTCTGTAAAATAAATATGCAGCACATAAGACTTAAGCCATTTAAAAAGGTTGTGGAACAACCCACTGGAACATTCAATAAGAAGGGCCCACTTGAAAGAGATCTGAGCTGTTAAGTGAAAATTTGGAGATCATAAGTATATGTGTGTCCATTAAAACCATACATGTAAATGGCTTTATAAAATTTTGGGATCTTAAATATATGAGCCCATAAAGCTATATTGCCCAAGGAGAGTACATAGCACAAGAAATGAGTAGCACTGAGATATAAGCTCTGGAAAACATTCATATTCAAGGGTCACATGGAGGAAGAACAGCCTGAGAAAAAGACTTGAAAACATAGATAGGGAGTCAGGGAGGAGAATTCTGAAGTCTTAAAGGTAAGAAAGGAGAGTTAAAAAGTAATTGGTCAACAATGTCACTCCCTGTGGAAAAGCGATGCGGTTGAAAGATATATGACAGCTGATAATTTGGTGGCTGTCACAGAACAGCTTTATGCATCCTATTTAGTAGGAATTGATCTTCATTATATACCAAATGGGAAACCGATTTTGTTTTCATATACTTAATATACATTTCCATGTAGTTTGTGGCTAATATGGTCTCTTAAAATAAAATAGATGCTCCAAAACAAAGCCCTTTTCTTACGTCATTGAAAGTCCTTGGTCCCTAAAGCATAGGATCAGCTGACTTTGGGCCATTTCCCTTTATCAAGAAGGTCATCCTGTAACTCTGTAAACATGTAAAATTCCCAAACATTAATTTTAATAATTCTTCATTGGACATATATTTATTATCCTTAAAACATTCTTTTGTCTTTTCCATAGAAATGGTGGCAACTTTGTGTTTTACTTTGCAACCCTCATCAAAAGACTTGGACTTCATAGAAGTCACCATTGGCCACTGTCCGAGATGTGGCCTTTACCTCTCCTTGCTTGCAGCTTACTCATTTTATAAGCCAAAGAAAAGGGATAAGATGAAAGTGAGCAAGATAAAAGAGGATAATAAAAGAAGTGAGGCTGAAAAAGGTGGCTTCCAGAGCTCCTTGAACAATAACAGGTCCTCATTCATAATAAGGAGGCACTTTGCTGGAAGCCTGCTTTCAAGAATGTAGTACAGTGCATAACCTTGGAAAGATAAGGTGAAGTCAAACTGCTATAGAGAACAGTTATTCTCCTCCAATCCCAGTATGTGTGACTTAAACTTTTCTTAAATTCCTCCAATACTCATTGGGGAAGTAACGACATATGCTCTGAACCAATGCAAAGTTTCCATCAAAGAAATAGGAAGGGGTGCAATTTGAATAAAAAGAAGTAAACCAAAGAGCCATGATCACGAACAAGGTTTATATTAGCAGCATACTCAACTCCTTTCAAAAAGGTAAGAATAACACAACAGCTTTCAATTCCACCTGAACCACATTGTCCTCACACGGAACATCTGGCAATGCTCAGTTGCAAATTCCCAAAGGATTTTACACTTATTAAATTCTTATTAAAATTAATAGCAGGCCTTCAAGGCATGGCAATAACAAGCCTTTATCAAGAAAATGTTATCATCTGAAATAATAAAACTGTCTTCAACTGTAAGAAAATTAAGTCCACATATTATATACAGTAAACTGGTTAAATTTATTCCTGAGGAAAGTTATTCCTTTCCATACCATATTGACACACTGATTATTTATTCATAATACAATGTCATGAACATTAGAGATGAATACCTCTGTATGATGACAATAGATACTCCCACAAGTTCAAAATTCTAATTATTCCCATTCTTATATTCCTCTACGCTATAATTAAATGGTTTTAGTGACTGGAATATCATTTTGCATATTGCATCATTGCTGCATTCTGACAAATGTCACTATTTAAAAGGTCATCCTTTATATGGCCGGAATCTCTGTTTGAGACATATCAACACTGCCTAATTACTTTATGTATAAATCGAAGTTCTTGTTTACTTTAATATTATTTTTCTGTATAGTCTTTTGTACCCTGACTTCAACTTTGATGCCCTTTCTCCCTCTCTTTCTGCTACCTTCTCTGTCTTTCTTTCTGTTTCTCTGTACACCTGTTAATAGGTCTTCTGATTCTCTGTGTTTATCTCTCTGTATACATTTGTGTGTATAAATTTTATTCTTCTTCTGAGTGTGCTGTGTATAGCTAGTACTTACGTCTTTCCACGGGGTGTGTGGGTGTCTCTCTTTTTTTATTGAGATAAAATTGATGTAGCATAAAATTCACTATATTAATCAGTTTAAACTGTTCAATTTAGTGTTTTTTTAGTATATTCACAAGGGTATGCAACCATTACCACTAAGTCCAGAATATTTTGATCACCCTTAACAGAATGATGGTACCCATTAAGCAGTCATTGCCCATTTCTTCCTCTCATCAGCCCCTAGCAACCACTAATTTTTCTGTCTCTATAGATTTGCCTGTTCTAGACATTTTATATAAATTGAAACATAAAATAAGTGACCTTTTGTGTCTGGCTTCTTTCATTTAGTATAATCTTTTCAAGGTTCATCTGCACTACAGCATGTATCAGTATTTCATTCCTTTTTACTTTTAAATAAGTGTTAGTCTAGGTTCTTTGTATCTTCAAGTGTCTGAGCATGTGTGTGTCTCTCTCTGTAGATGTCTGTGTATGCACATCTCCTACTCTCTCTCTCTGTTTGTTGTATCTGTATTTTTATTAAAAAGAAATACTGCCTAGGCTCTTCATCTCTGAGTGTATCTGTGTGCCTATGTATACAGACAGATATACAGATAAATACTACAAGAGACTTAGATAATAAATGTTGTGAGCTTGTTTACAGAAAGGCTGTATTTAATGATTATTGGTTCTTTTTCTTAGAATCTTGATTGTCTATCAAGGATGACTGGAGATCCTTCATAGGGGGCAGTTTTGAAATAAGAGGAATCACACTTTACATCCAGACTCTTTTTAGCACCAATAGTCCCACATAACTAGACAAAAAGGGCCTGTTTAATAGCAAGTATATAGTCACTTGAGCAAAGAACTGAAAAATTAAGAGCTACATGTCAGAAAAGGTGGTATTAAAAAGGCATATCTGCAAATCTTCAAATCAAACTTTCTTCTGTATATTATATCAAGACTTCTTTTCAAACCATGTTCCACACTTTCCAAAATTACAATTGTTAAGGTCACAAGTCATAAGTGACTGGACGCATAACCTTGTTACCTTCGTAATCTCATTTTGTTCCCAACTGACAACAACAAAAAAAACACCCCTACAAACTCTTTACTATGGCTTTCCAGCAGATCCACAACCTATCCACAGTTCATAGCTTTAAGATCATTGACTGCTTTCTTCCGCTTCACCTCAGTAGCTCGTTGCTCACCTCTAACACATCATGCTTCTTCCTAGTGCTAGTTCCTCACCTTGGGGTATCTAGGTATCTTTCTTTTTCTGATATACAAGACTTCTTTCAAGAGAAGACATAATTCAACACATATTGATCAAGTACAATCCCCACTAGTTCCCTTCTAGCACCGTACAGGTTATCACCCCAATATTCAACTCTAAATACCCAACCGACTTAACTTGTTGAATGTGCCTAATCAAATGCATTTTACGATTCACTGGTTTCTCCCTATCTTCTCATTATACAATAAAATTAATCTTGGTCACTTATACGCCCACATTTTGAAAACAATGCTATCGTGGGACCGATCCTTTGTTACAGTTATACATTTACTTTTCTAAATCCTTCTAATGTATCAGATTCTGGAGTATTTTACTCAGTTGTTCATATGCAGTGCTTAACAAAATGCCTGGCACATACTAGATTCTGAATAAATTTTGGTGGAATTGGATAATTTTAAAATTTCATTTAGGTAGTGTGAAATTCACACAGCTTTTTGAATGCTGAAGCTGAGAAGAAAAGGAGAGGGAAGTGAGTGGAATCTAAATAAGAACATGATTTCTAAGCCCAACCTTTGAGGAAAGTGCCTAGACATCAGCTCCATCATCTTTGTGGCTGGCGAGCCAGGCAGAGTTCCTGTGTGCAGTCGGCGAACAATGTCACATTAGTGATGACAGTTGCCAGGCACTTGGGGAAACTTGCTGAGTACCATGGCCCACTGAAGCGGCAATTTTTCTCAAATCAATTTCAGTTTCTCCAATGCTGAGTATGTAGTGATATTTCAAAGTAATCTCCAGAGATGCACTCAGGCATCAGCAGGAGTTCCAAGCTATTGTTCTATTACATCAGGTGTTATTTTTATGCTTTTTTTAAAAAAGAGAAAAAGACACAAAACTTCAGAGAGGACATAATTCAACACTTGTTAGTCAAGTACAATCCCCACTAGTTCTTTCCTAGTATCCTACAGGTTATCACTCCCATATTCAACTCTAAATACACAACCAACTTAACTTATTGAATGTGCCTAATTATGAGAGGTTTTAGAGTTATTATCCTCATTCTTTCTGTGCATATGGGTTAGGTAGCTCTAGGTTTTTTTAGATGAGCAGAAAATGTCTCTTTTCTCCAAGCTGACATGAAAGAATCCGATGTTAGAAAATAATTGTGTATTTTGAGTTACATTTATGTTCTTTTCTAATGTCAGAGAACTCAGATATTTATCCAAGTCAGAGAAAGAGAAACTATGTTTCATGCAGTCAATCAAAACTAAAGATATGCAAGCTTCATAAGCAGGCAAAGAGAAGAGAGACTAAAGTGGAAAAGGAAAAATAGGAGGAGGAGAATGAGGAGGAGCTAAGTTGAGCCCAGTAAGGAAAACAAACTTTCCTGAGAGCTATATGAAGGGAACCCACACTGAAGACACAGGCTGTATCCAATACAGTAGGCACCTTGTGAGCACTTGAAATGCAGCTAGTCCAAACTAAGATATTCCATAAATAAAAAGTTGCACACTAGAATTAAAGCTGTAGTATGAGAAAAGGTATATAAAATAGTTCATTAATAATTTTCATATTGATTACATGTTCAAATGATAATATTTTGAATATAGTGGGTTAAATTACTTTCACTGGTTTTTCTATGACTTTTTCATGTGACTACTAGAAAATTTGAAATTGTATATTTAACTCACATTACATTTCTTTTGGACATGTCAAATGTTTTTAAATCCAGATTTGAGTAAGCAAAAAATTATTTGAAATAATTATTGTAATAAGAGGAAAGGGACTGTTACAATAGAGAGAATGCGCTGACAAGAAGATCTGAAAACACCTCAAAGATTAGGCAGAAAGGAATATATATGTGTATATATCAGAGGGGAAACAAGATTAGAAAGAAATGAAAGTGGAGAAGTAGGTAGCATATCTGGACAATTGTTCAAGGAATGTATTTCCTTGAAGTCAGTTGATTCACAAAATATACAGTTAAGAGAACAAGACACAAGGGTTTGTTTGCTGTTTCAGGCTAGAAAGTATTGAAGTTCAGGGACTAGGGGAAGAAGAGAAGTTTAAGTTAGTTAACTTAATTAATAGCACTTTGTTCCAATTGATCAATGAGGCAAACAAATCAGCTAATATTTTATGGGGCAAAGAAATGGGAATGTGGAGTGTCTGTGTCTGGCCGTTGCATAAGCAAGGGGGGTGTCCATCAGTCTTATCTGAGTCATATAGGATAAGGTGGTTCTTCATAAGCTATTTTCCTGGGACACAAAGGGTGGGAGATTTCTTAACTGTCCTTGTTTTCCAGGATCACAAGGCTCCAGTAAAATTTGACATTGTCAGACAATATATTTCTAAAATCTAAATTTAGCACTATTGCCAGCGTGGTGGTTAAAATAAGATATAGAGTAAGAAAAACTAATTTCAGATCTCAGGCCTGCCATTACCAGCTCTGTGAACTTGAGCAATTTATATAAGTTCTGTTTGCCTCAGTTTTTTTTTTTTTTTTCTCAAAAGTATTTACTTCACAGGAATCTTATGTTTGTGGAAATAAACAAAGAGCATCCAAATGAAAACAATACAGTTATTTGTTCATAGCTTGCTGTAGCAAGGGAGTCAGCCACCATCCCTTGCATTTGGCAGAGACTCAAAGGTAGGCAGGGGAGTAAAAAATGTTTATAGTGGCAAAAAGGGAAGACTTTGGACATGTTCTGATTGCAGATTGTTGGCACAGTGGAGCTGGAAACAGGCTAACTAGAAACAGAACATCACTCTCATATCATTGGTTTGGAGAACACATTTGGCTTTCTTTGGTTGGTCTTGAGTTGAAAGCAAGGGTGACGACAGTGGAATAACGAAGCTCTCTGTTACTGACTAAGTCCTGGCTTTCTGGGTTGGTTACTGCCGAGGTTGTCATTTAGTTTCCCTGGTTGCTGCAGAAGATATGAGCCAGAGTTCTACTGGTTAAGTTCTGGTCACATCAGTTTGTACATTTAGTCTCTCATGTAAAGTGCTTAACCAATGATTTGATCCACAGTGAGAATCAGCTTTAATTTTAAGCCATCTTCTTTTCTTATCAGTTAATATATAGCTCCTTACTCTAACTTGGGCCAGTTTTATTAAGTATAATAGGGAATCCATCATATGTCAAAAGCTGGCTCTCCAAACGTTAACACAATTTGGTGATAAGACAAAGCTTAGTTATTGCTTATTAAAGACAAGGGAGAGTATCATCTTTCAAAGCTTTTACAGTGTTTCAGAGGGGAAAAGTGAGGTTGGAATTTACTAAAAATTGGAAATTGGTTTAAGGTAAGGTTTTCAATGTAGGGACTTAATTAGGGTAGGAATTATGATAAAATCATTCCATGTTTGGTAGAAATAGTAAGATGATGATTTTGAAGGATTCCAAGAATCTTAGGGTATGAATTCCCTGTTGATATTGTCTGTTAAAAAATTAACGAGTCTTTTTAGAAGTTCCTGTAATCAACTATCATACCACTTGGCAGAGGAAGATGACCCTGGGAGAACAAGACATGTCATGAATATAAAAGTAATATTAATATAGACAGTAAGATACGGTTTCAGTTCTCAGTGCCTAAACTGAATGGGGGAAGAAGATTTTGGTTCTTACATAGACGACACCTATTTATATCTACAAATTTTAATTAGGTATTCAGTTACAGAGAGCTTGATCTGATTTGGAAAATTTGTATTTGTCACGGAGATGCTTTTTCTCAGTGTTTTCAAAAAGTATTCTCCAAAGAAGCCTACTTCTTCAAGATACAAAAGGGAATGGCTGAAAATGTGCTATGGTTGAATAAGATTGACAAGTTTTTCTAGCTTTTCTTCTCATTGATATACAGTATACTAGAATATAATAAAATGTCTGAGAAGCACCGCATTCCAGACTCCTCTTTAACTTGTTCAACGCAAAGGCTTTGAGTGCAAGTGGTTTATTTGGGAGGTTAGGAGTTGATCCTAGGAAGCACCATTAGAGTGATGGGAAATGAAAAAAAGGAAGATGAGATGTATTCATGAGCAGAGTACCAGTGCACACACCAGGGACTCAGTGCTGCTGGGAACACCAGGAGACAGTGTGAAAGGAGTCTCAGTTGTTCCACTTAAGTTGGTTGGAATCTACAGACTATTTATGCTCCAACTCTCATCATTGGTTGAGTGTTGTTCTTACAGGCATTAATTTCTCCAGCACTTCTGGCTTGCCTTGGGCAAAGGCTAAGAGAAAGCTCTGAGGCAGAGAGCCACAGGATTTTTAAAGCCAATATTATGTACCCATACTACAACAGTGAATGCTATTACAACAATCAACGTTGAAGGGGATAAGATTTTAGCTCCAATGGCATGTACTACAGTCTGCCACTTGCAATTCTCAAATTCACTTGTCTTCCAAGATAAGTTCAATTTGCCCTATCAATGCTTCTTCAAGTTGATGGTCCATAACAATTTCTAAAAACAAATAAGACTTTAAACAAGAAGAATAATGGGAATTTATAACGGAAAATGGGGTAAGCTACAATCCTCACTACTGCAGTTGATATTGAGGCTAAAGTGATGTTGTACATCTCCTGCTATCACTCACTCTAGTCCCTTTAAGTACCTTAAGCAGCACTTCAGCTTGTCTCTGAGAAGTATAAGCCCTGGCTGTTGTATCTTTGTGTTGGGGTTAATAGCCCACTGGTAGTTACTGTTACATATTAAAGCATCAAGAACTCCAGGAACATAGGGTGACTATAGTAAGCAATAATTTATTGTATTTTTTCAAACAGCTAGAAGAGGGAATTTTGAATGTTACTAACACAAAGAAATGATAATGGTTTGAGGTGATGGATATGCTAATTACCCTGATTTGATCATTATACATTATAAATTTATCAAATTATTATGTACTACACAAATATGTACAATTATGTGTCAATATGAATAAATAAAAATAAATTTTAAAAACAAATTTCAGAAAACGAGTGGATTTCAAATATACTCTTTCCTATATTATATAGCAGTAACTTCATCTTCTTAATATAATGACAGCTAATTACTTGCCAGTATAGTAGCTTCTTTCTTGGCTAATCTAATACCACAAGGAATTTCAAATGACATGGCAATAGTTATTAGTGGGAACACTACTGTATTAGTCAGGATTCTCTAAAGGGACAGAATTAATAGGATAAATGAATATATGAAGGGAAGTTTATTAGGACAATTGAATCATGTGATCACAGGTTGAAGACCCACAATAGGCCATCTGTAAGTTGAGGAGCTAGGAAGCCAGACAAAGTCCCCAGGCCTCAAAAGTAGGGAAGCTGATAGTGTAGCCTTCAGTCTGTGGTCAAAGGCCTGATAGTCCCTTACAAACCACTGCTGTAGGCCCAAGAGTCCACAAGCTGAAGAACTTGGAATGTGATGTTTGAGGGCAGGAAGCATACAGTGCTGGAGAAAGGCGGAAACCAGAAGACTTAGCCAGTCTAGTCCTTCCACGTTCCTCTGCCTGCTTTTATCCTAGCTGCACTAACTACAATTAGATGGTGTCCACCCAGAATGAGGGTGGGTCTGCCTTTCCCAGTACACAGACTCAAATATTAATCTCCTTTGCTTGGACAAAGTCCTTGCAGAAACACCCAAGAACAATACTTTGCATCCTTCAATCCAATCAAGTTGACATTCAATATTAGCCATCATAACTACTGTCTCCCCTGATAGAAATGCCCAATTTCTTTCCCAGGAAATGAGACCTTTAATCCAAAACAGGGCACAGAAAGCAAAGTTTCTCCAAGTATGTCATTGGGAGTAGTGAAAGGGGCTTCTCCAAATTCCACTCCTGTACCTGAACCTCTGTATTCTGAGTATCACACAGTACCATATATTGACCATTGGTTCAAAGTTATATCATATCTTGAAGGACAGTATCTCAACTCTGCAGGGCTATACCTAGCAATGCTTTTCAAATGCTACCCCGCTTAAAATTAAGCCAACCATTTCAAGGCTAATAGATGGTAGGATGAGTGAATCTTATACTTATGTACCTCCTTTGCAAAACAAAAACAAAAAGTGGCTCCTATGATCTAAGACAGGATGTGGGATGCCATATCTGTGAGTTCTCAGATAATGATGCCAATTAAGAGAGTGTGGGCAGTGGAAGAAAATCCACATTCAGAGTACATATAAATACCAGGGATGATAAGTCACCATCCCTTCCAGAGTTCAGTGCCACCTCCTATGTTGGGATTTGCTTTTGACATCTCTCTCTGGAGAATGACCATATACTCTAGCCCTTCCCTGACAGGGATCCAGGGGATTTGGTCATAGATGCTTACAGTGTGTCTTTCACAGGACACGTCTTTACCCTGGCAAACAGCCTAAGTGTCTGACTCATGACTAGTTGTCCCTCTCCCAGGAAATTTGTTTATACTGGAAGACACCCTTGTGGCTCTTGTCTGATCTGTGCCTAGTTTATTTCTGCAAAGATACCCACTCTCTGGAGAGAGCTTGATCCAGAAAAAGGTTAGGTTTTGGTGTGTCAGTTGGGTGAGACCCAGAGAACCCACACAACAAAAACACATGACATAAAAGAAGTTTATTACCCACAGGTCCATGAAAGAGAGGGATACTGTTGGAGGGTCCACAAGAGGGTCACAGAAGCAATGCACTCAACCAGCAGATGTGGAGTCAGAGAAAGATAAACCTATAGGCCACAGCCTTATTGGGGTTCAGGGTTAACTCAAGCAGGTTTCCTGAGGTAAATTCTAATTTGTGGGTTTAGGACAGGCACTTGTTCCACACAGTCACACTGTGACTGAGAACTAGTCACTGCAACATATTCCTGCAGTCCATGTGGGTTGTGTGGGGGTCAGTGGGACAAGTCAAGGAGGTTGTATCTATCTGTCTCAGAGAGAGATGGCCATCAGGTAGTGATTGTTTAAGACAAATATCTGAGCCAGGCGTGCTGGTACATGCCTGTAATCTCAACACGTTAAGAGATCAAGCCAGGAGGATTGCTTGAGACCAAGAGTTCAAGACCTGCCTGGGCAACGTGATGAGATCTGTCTTTACAGAAAATAGAAAAATTAGCTGGGCATGGTGGCATGCACATGTGGTCCCAGCTCCTCGAGGGACTGAGGCAGGAGGATTACTTGAGTTCAGGAGGTTAGGGCTGTGGTAAACCATATTTGCACTACTACACTCCAGCCTGGGCAACAACTGAGACCCTATCTCAAACACAGACAAATATCTGGATTCACCACATAAAGGAATTGGAAGGATGCAAAGAATTGGAAATTGTCAAAGGTAACTAAAACCTGCTTCTGGTGTGAAAAAGTTAAAACCTATATTCAAAATGGATGCCAAAACAACATAAAATTATAGAAGTTTGCTACATCCTAAATTTTACCTTACCTGTTTATTTGGGTGACCCCAAGAAGACTGGAAAGGAGGAGGTGATATTACACGGGAAACCAATAAAGAGTGTGGGCAACGGGAGCTCAATCTTGCTAATGATCTCTGAGAGGTAGTGTAGAACATGTCTGAGTTTCCCATGTTAAGGACAAAAACACTGGCATATGTACACTCCAGTTTCCATTTATTATTGACTAGGAGTTTTTCCTGGTGGTGTTAATTCTCCTGGTCTGTCTTACTCAAAGTCTGAGAGTAAGCACTTAGGTAGAGAGCCCATGGGACACCTGTTCATTTAATGAGATATTGAATGCCAGGGGAGGGGACATAGGCAGGGCAACCACACTGTCTCTTACTCTCAGCATTTGAGAAGATCACCCTAGAGCAGAATTAATATTCAGCTGGTTTGCTCTGCCTGGCTGTTTCAGTTATTTACAGCTGGTGTCTGCTCTGATTGGCCAATAGCCACACTCTGTTGGTTAAAGATTAAAAATATCACCCTCCTCAAGGGTATGGTATAGCTCCCTAATTATTAGTAGGGAAAAGACTTAAAGTATGGAATGAGTTATAGTTTGAAACCCAGAGATATGAAAAAAAGCTCCAGGCACTTGACAACAAAGACTGTGTTGTCAACCATCTGAACACCTTGCAAACACCTTCCTATTATATGGCAACTGGTCTTGACGAGAAAAGCTCATTGTTTAATGCTTATGTCAAGCAGAAAGTTTGAGCTTTTATAAAGAGGAAGAGACCTAATTTGGATCTATGCCCTTGAAACAGAAATATTTCTTACACTCTGTAATGATACATCCCTTACAATCTAAATTTGTTTGAAGTTCAAGTACAGTGAGCTTGTTAGCAATCACGATCTCAGGGTTACATGTTTTATCAATATTGTGTGGAGGAAAGTGCTGGAATGAACACTTACAAAGATCAAGTTAGTTCTATCTTCCAGTGGGAAGATACCATGGTGGGCAACAGCAGCTCAATCAATAATACATATGATATTATATATGTATATAAATATATATACTTATATAACATATAATATATATCATATAATATTTAATATATAATATATAATATTTATATGTTATACAACTATAGTAAATTATAATTTGTTGCATTTATAATTATAAATTCATAAATATAAATAAAACTCATCTCTTTGCATTTAGTCCAGGGTTCTACCCAATAGACCCTTGCCTATTAAACTTCTCAATGGTAAGGAATTATTTTAAAATCATTTTCAAAAGGGCAAACCTAGCATGAAACTCAAGCCAATACCATATGGAACAGAGAATAAAATGAATTAGCATATTATTAATTGCATACTATTAATTTTCAAGGACAACTGCAAATTAGAGCAAATCATTCATTTCTAAAATGTAGCTTATGTATAGGGAATATCTTCATGTCCCAGACAGGTTATTCATTTATTAAGTTTCAAATATTTTCTTTCAATCTTAGTTCCCTGAAGGGTGCTATAAAAGGGGACAGATGTTAAATGGCAAGAGTGAGAGTTTGTGAGCCATAAGCCTATCACTATAAATCAAGGAGAAAAATAGCAAGCAATAATCAGAGAAGACTGAGGAAGCCCAAGTACTCAGTCCAGACACATGCAGAAAAGGAAAAACAATTTTAATAATAACAGTTAAGAAAAACTGTGAACATTTTAACAAGAATCTATTTTAGTCCCTTTGCAATTGCCTTCATTATTCAGCTGATGTCAGTAAGGCAAAATTCTCTGCAAAGTTTTACTCCTGAATTGTTTGCCATGCACTGACACTGTGCTCAACTCTGTATTGACTTAGAAGATGACTTGGTCTTTGCCCGGGGCTCTGACAATCTGGTTGAAGTAGTCAAAGCAATTTAAACGTTAAAATACCAACTGAGAAGGGGATTAAATCCCAAAAGGTGCAAAGGTGCATGTAACATTATTAGCCATAACACCACATAGATGGTAATTAAGCAGAAAGCCCTTCTATTTTGCTACCTTCAGCAGCCCATATCAAAAGGCTACTATTTAAACTAAGTCAACCTGTGACCTTGATGTGACTTATGATTTGCCAAACTTGTAACACTGCAATCAGTAGTTCAAATAAATTTAAATAATCAGAGTTGTATGTTGAAGGTTTACATGCTCTCTTAACATTTTACAACCAAAATACATCGTTACTTTTAGACTGTGACATCATCTATGAAGTTATTCCAACACTGTAAGAAGTTATAAAGCAGTCTAGAAACTAAATTGGGTTTTGATATACTCATCTTACATGTCCATTGGCTAAGTTTCACTCCTATCAGTGAATTTGTGAAGATTGGTTCAGTAAATCAACAATATATTCACGATATGCAAATGTGGCATCAGTGAAGTTAGTTCTGTTCTACTCAAGTCTAGCAGAATCAATGGTAATTATTATTTAACTGAATTATATTCCATGTCATATAGCATTATGATTAAATGATGTCCTAAAATAGGCTCTGTTATTCTCCACAGTGTGATAATAGATAGGTAGATGATAGATAGAAAGATAGACAGATAGATAGGTAGGTAGGTAGGTAGGTGGATAAGTAGATAGATAGATAGATAGATATTTTATAATTCAAAAGTCCTAAGTTGGTATATCTGAAGTTGATGTGAAGCTGATTCTTTTTTTCCCAAAAAATTTCATTCTTCTTAGACTTTCCTCAATTCTCTATAATGTAAATAAAAATTAAGGTATTAATTTTCAGGGTCTTCTAAGAAACATATGATAACTCTGAGTGTTTCTTGAACAAAGGAACTATTTACAAAGTTGTAAGTAAATGTAAGAAAATCTTAAGCTAGTAATGGTAAAACACACACAGAAAAACAAGAACCCATTACAATCCCTTGGAACAAAAGGAATCAGGGAAAAGTAAGGTAATGGTGAATCCCAGAGAGGTCTTAGGACCATGAAAGAGGAGCCACATGAGGTAAGCTATAATTGTAGAACCAATCTCTGGCAGAATTGTAGCAGGCAAAGACAGTGGTAAAGGAAGGTAAATACTCAGATTTCTAATTTCATCTGCCCTCTGATTTCCTGCTTGTGCTTCCCATTGGCTGAAACCAATCAGAAGACAGAAAACCAAGATGATGCCAACTATAGTTGTCAGTCTCACGGGGCATAAAAGCAGGGTAGAAGACAGTAAAGAATGCACAACACAATGATTAGATAGCCAAATATTCTATTTTGCATATTACTAGTAAATATTTTTATATTAAACTTACAGTCTGTGGCTAAAAGTAATAAAACTATGAAACAGTTTTGAATGGTTTGAGTGTGTCCCCCAGAAAATAATGTTGAAATTTGATTTCCAGTATGGCAGGGTTGGGAGGTGGGCTTAGTGTTAGGTGTTTAGATCATTAGGCCACCTGCTTCATAAATAGACTAATGCCATCTTTGGGGACTAAGTGAGTTCTCACTCTCCTGGGAATGGGTGAGGGTGGGTTGTAATACAGTTAGCACAGCCTCTTATGTGTTTCTCTTTGCACATGTCCACTGTCCACTCACTTTCCTGTCTTTCCACCATGTTGTAATTCAGCATATGACCCTTACCAGAAGCTGAGCAAATGCTGGTGACATGCTTCTTGGACTCCAGAGCCATAAGCCAAATAATTTGCTTTATAAATAATGCAGTCTTAAGTATTCTGTTATAGCAACACAAAACGGACTAAAACATCCACTAAATATTGTTTATAAAAGATTTCTATTTACTGATTTCTATTAATCTGTGTATTAAAATGTCATTTACAATCCAAGAATCTCCACTCAAGATGACATGCTTGAAATGAAGAGCTTCATTCTTACAAGTTAATACTTTCATTTTGTAGCATTGAACATATGATCAATATGTGCTTCTTTCCAGAAAATATATTCTCAAATGAAAAATTCTCACAATTTAAAATGGATTGTCCCAAATGCTAAAAAATAATCTAGTGCTATCTTTGCCTAAGCAAAATAATCCAAGCAGGATAATGAATATGGAAAGAGTGAGTGAGCCCAGTCTGAGGTATATGGATTAAGAAGAGGAAAGATAGATAAGGAAACTGTAGACAGAGAAGGGGAAAATTCTAGATCTTAGATGTGGGACTGCCTTATAATGACAGGGTTAATACTGGTGCCATGTGGTGGTGGAGTAGAAATGGAGGTTAGTGATTCAAGGAAAGAGAAGAACTATTCAATTAAGAGATTTAATGAACCATCAACAAGAATAAAAGTGGGAGTGAGTTAGAGAGGGAAAGCATAATACATGCTTGTAATCTCCTCTGTTATATTTTTCTAAACCATTAATGTTGATGTTTTGACCTCACATATTTATTAGGATCCATTTTTTCCTATTTTCAATGTATACTTCTCAAATGTATGTAGATATGTTAATTAGTCCTCTTATGTAACTCCACCAAACAGTAGTTGGATGTAAGTTTCTCTACTTGACCAACTGATTCAGCCCAAATATTTAAAAAATTATATTCCTCAAAATTATTTAAAAATTAAGTCTACTTAAGAAAACACAATGAGTATAGTTCTGCACAAGATGAAATAATACTCTGCATTTCAAGATTTTAAAAATAAAATTGGACTCTAACATCTATTCTGTTTCTATCATACCATTGTATCTTTCTTTCTGAAGGTAAGTCCTGTTTTCCAAACTAAATTACTAACTGCTAGACTTGTAATTCTGGCAGGATGTAGTCCATAGTGCAGGGAGAATTGTTGAAACTCTAAAAATATTTGTTGAATTAAATTTGATTCATTTTCTATTTATCAATTTTCACAACTGAGAAGCTTGTGCCTTTTATTTTTTCTCTAATTTTACAACCTACAGCAGAGTGCATTCTAAATTCATGCTGCCTATTCAGTTTTTCATACAATTTCTAGAAGTCAGTCACTCAAATCTAAGTTGATTTAATCCACTTATAACCATCTACATAAAGTATAAACAGAATTTTTTACATAATAAACATGAAAATAAAATCTAACAAATGACATACACACTGTTGCGAATTATTTTAATCACCATTCTTTGGGCTTTTAAGGTTTTTAACTAAGCTTTTAACTATTTTTAAAAGTCATAATTTTATTTTGTGCAATTTAGAACATAACATAGATTTATTGTCATTTTTGGCTTCTTCACCTAAAACATCAATATGATTTTAACCATGCCACAGCTCTTCATCATATGTGCATACAATCTATAATAAAACATTATCTTAACATAAGAAACTAAAGATGACTTTCTTTACTATAGTTTTAAAAGTTTTTTCCTAACTTAAAATACAAATTTCCTTGAAAAGGGCTATATTCTTCAAAACACAGCACACACTCAAACAATCAAAACTTGGGATCAGGCAGAACACTAACAGGCCCTCAACAATTTATTTAACATATGCACATATGATGAATATCTTCTATTTGTATTACACAGAACCTTATTCTGTCATCTCAGATAAGAGATGAGGATTTTATGTACACAGGTACTCCTCGACTTACAATGGGGTTATGTCCTGATAAACCCATCATAATTTGAAAATATCATAAGTTGAAAGTACATTAATACACCTAACCAACCAGAACATCATAGCTTAGCCTAGCCTACTTTAAATGTGCTCAAAACATCTACATTAACATATACTTGGGCAGAATCATCTAACATAAAGTATATTCAATAATAAAGTATTAATATCTTATGTAATTTATTGAATACTGTACTGACAGCAAAAAACAGAATGGTATTAAAAATCCATCCTACATCTTCTATATATCTCATATCTTCTATATCTCAGCACCTTTTCTTTTGCTTGAATTCTCTAAACATGTAGTTCAGACTCTAGAGAAGAGGCTTTCATGTAATGTTAGACTCTAATTTCAGTTCTCTAAACTTGGACTAGTAAGAACTCATCAACTCATCCCTCCCAAAGTTGAATCTCTTCCAAAATACCCTTGATGTGCTACCCTTTCCTTTGCTTGAACACTGCCAGTGACAGGAAGCTTAGTACCATGGGAAGATACTTCTGCAGAGAAATATTTTCTGCACTGGGTTAATATCTGCCTCCTTCTATTATTCAAGTATCGGCCTTTCAAATAGTTGAAGGCAGTTTAGCTTTTCTTGGGCTATTCTTCTCTAAGATAAACATTTAATTTTCCTGTCACCATAATTAGTTCCAATAATTTCTCTTCTCCACCATTCATTCTAAATTTTCTTTGCCATTAGCTATCGCTGCTAATAATCACAGTGGCTTGCCTGGGTGTATGACCTAAACTCATTTCTGAGAGATATGAGTACCAATAACCATACCTTTCTTACATAAGGCTCAATTGTCTATAACCACAATTAAGCAAGGAAGTAACAATATGTACCTGGTTAGATAGAGTTCGATTTATATTATATCTTGCCTCCATAATACAATATCCCTTCCTTCTCTTAGTGATCAGGTCAATTAACCCTGCCAATGTCATGATTCCTCTTTTTAACTGCTGGTTTCTGGCAATAAGAAGTACAATGTGCTCAAGTGACAACTATAGCTTATAGTTCAAAAAGACATTATTGCATCTCCTGACAAGAGCAGGGTCCCTTTGAGGACCAACACCTTTAACTTGCAAAGCCCAGAGTTATAAAAAGACCTCCTTCCCCCACCTTAGATCACAAGGAATGATGGTAAGTGGAGGCATACTTGCTTCTACCCCTTGGTTTCTAGACCAATTAATTCTTTCTGTTGTGTTCACAGCACTATATTGATTCAGTGGATATACAGCATTCTGGAGTATAGCTTCTCATCTTCACAGGTGTTATCTCTAGCCTCTGCTACAGCTGTAGCTTCAGTAGACCATTCCAGTAATCTGTTAGGCTGGCTCCTGCTAGATAGTGCAGTATATACGTAATTCAACGAGTGGATCTCATGGTCTGAGCCCATCTCTTCACCTTCCTCACCATTAAGTGGATCCCTCTGTCAGCTGCTATGTTATAGGTATTCAGTGACTGAGGAGCAACCACTGCATAAGCTCCTGGATAGTGATATTGATTAAGGATCTCCAGGAAAGAAAGATAATACCCAGAACAAGTGTTGGTTTTTTTTTTCCTATGAGAAAGAATTGTTGCTGTTTCCAAGACGGAAGGGGCCCAAAATATTTAACTTGCTACCAATGGCTGGTTGATCTTCTGAAAGAATAGTGTCATTCCAAATACTCACAGTTGTGCTCTATTGTTGTCAGATTTATTTCCCACTATTTGGAAAGCTTATGTCTTATCAAGGCCTGAAGCATTCTTGCCACCTTTCGCTCATCCTACTTGGTCAGCATGGTATCATTTATGTAATATATTAATGTGATGTTTTATTTGACATGATGATTTTGTTATGTTGAGTCATTACAGATCTTTTTGGAGTACAATTTGACAGAGTAGGAGAGTTTGTATACCCCTGAAACAAAATTGTAAATGCATATTGTTATCTGTTCTATATGAATGCAAACTAAGATATTCTTTTTTATTGGAATAGAAAATAATGCATGCACCAAATCAATGGTTGAATATCTTGTGCCTTAGGCCATACCAATCTGCTTTAGTAATGATATCACATATGGCATGACAGTTCCAACTGGGACTATCACTTGGTTGAGATCGAAGTAGTGGATAAATGTTTTATAGGATCCATCTGGTTTCTGCAGGGGCCAGATTGGAAAATTTAAAAAGATATATGTAGAAATCTCAAGTTCTTAAGGTGGCACCAATCTCTACCCTGCCACCACAGCAAGGAGCAGTTTCAGTGCCTTCCGCTTGGCCTTCTTCACAACAGACTGAGGACCCAATATGAGGGTTTCTCCAACTATCAAGCATGCCATTCCCAATTACACATTCAGAGATCAGTGAAATAAGGATGGATTGAACCTAAAGACCCAGCTAGACTTTGGTCAAGTCTACATTTATTACCTGGTCCCTGAATATTGTCACTTAAATGAGGGTAGAGCAATGGTTATACTTCAGGCTTCTGGGTATTAGTAACAACTGAAGCCTTATGTGAAAGACTCAAAATGTGTCGGGTATATTTTCCAAATATACCTGAGTAAATGGCCATAAGTCCAACTGGGGATGAACTATAAAAATCATTATACAATATTCTTTCTGTACTCTTACTAGTTTCTTTTTCCTGGTAGAGATTTATATGTTGGATGTGATATGGGAAGAACATGATCCTGAGAAGAACATGATCTTGACACAAATGCTGAGGTGGAAAATGAAAGAGTTAACAGTCAGAGACTGTCTATTCACCATACTCCCTGAAGGTGCATATCACTGCCTGTCATAGCTATTTTTTATATTTTGGGGTTTTTTCCCCCAACATTGTCAAAAAGCACCCAGGATTTTGAATTTTGGACCCCCCCAAGACATTGACCTGATGCCTTGGAGTCATGACACTACTAAAATAACATCTTTTGAAGGTCAAATCCTTAGCTAAAATAAAAATGTAATTCATGTCCAGCCTGGTCCTCTATACAAGTAAGCGTGACAGGTATTTTTCTTTAGTGAAGTGTGCTGATTGTTTCTCAGGAGCTTGATTTTATGAAGGCGTTTGCAAATTGATTTTCTCATAGTTGTTCTTGATGCTTCTTTTGCAGCAAGTCTTATCTGAGTTAATCTATTACCTTACATATTACTATGACCATAACTCAGATAAAGCATAACACATTTTCATTTTGTCACTCCATTATTTTTGCAGTAAGTCAATATAATCTGAGGTGAAGCATGCCTTGCTCAGCACTTATTGATCGGTCAGTTTGCTCATTGTTTACATCAAAATATCACTTGTCAGTTCTGGCCCTATTATAATTATCTTCTCATATGGGAAATGACAGCTTCAAAGCCCAAGTATGAGTCAATTTCTAAGATGAGTTACTCTCAAGATGCTGTTACAAAATGTGTACCCCACTTTCTCTAGGCACGAATGATGGATAACTTTCATTTTCTAGCTAAAAAAGAAAAGTATACATCTATCCTAACAAGACACCACTTTCTCCAACATGACAAAAAATGTATTTTAACTTGTATCAAGTACACAAGTATGTAGTAGATGTTCAATACATAGTAACCATTATTAATATTGGTTCAAACAGTTGTGAACATATTATGATAATTAACAGGAATCAATTTTGGTGAGGAATGGGAAATGATAAAGTAAGGCAGGTTAAAACAGCTTTTCCAACTCACACAGAAGTAAAATCCAGTTGGTCTTTCAAACTTCTCACTATGCAAACAAACCTTTTACTCAATGCTGAGCTTGACCTCTCAGGTGTCTACGCTGCTTTTTGCTTATTTTAAAAGTATTCTGCAACCACATTAATTATCAAAAGCCATGGGAATATTACTATTTTATTAACACTTTAACTAACTTATTTACTATCTTTTCAAACTATCTACTCACTTCTAGAAAGCAATTTAATCTTCAATTCAGTCAGCTCCCTACTGACCCAACTTTACATTAACCACATTGCTAACTCTAGAGAACTTTGCTTTCAATAAAAATGTCCTTCACTTTTTTCCTTACATATGAAAATTATATTAAACCATTCCTGGGCCCAGCTTAAAATTTACTTTCTTCATGGACTCTAATATAAAAGGACTATCTACGTGCAGTATTTTTATATAGCTATAAAAGGACTATCTACTTACGGTCTTCTCTCACTGTCATTGATAGGTTCTTGGAAACTGTGACTTTAAGCAAAATATGACGTATACTAAAACCAGTTTTTGTTTTTTGTTTTTTTTCTCATCAACTTTATAAAAAAAACAATGCTGAACAACACGGCGTTATTCAAGGACTTGCTGTATGTCATTTTAGCTTTCCTTCTTAGCCTAGTATTATGTTACATACCATTTTTTACTATTCTCTCAGTACCTACCAAAGTGGTTAATTCAGTACATACAGGAGTATAATAAATACATGCTAAAAAAAATGAATGTGTGAGTTAATTAAAGTAGGTTTTTGCTGATGTGGAAAGTATAGTATGGATAGAGGGATTTAGTTATAACTCAGCTTATTGTTTACAATTTGAAAGTCTTTGTCACTATTCTACTTTGGTTTAAAAGTAACTCATTAACTTTTTAAAAAATTTTCCAAAAGAGTTTTTATACACAACATTGTTTCTACGGGATCACCATTAGATATACATATACAAACCTAAATGACAGTTTTGTTTGATAGGCAATAGTTTTAAAGTAACTTGATCATTTGCATTTTTCCTTTTGGTATTCTTTACCAGTCTTGCTATAAATGCAACTTCTAGTAAATGTTCAAAACCGTTATAAAAGCTAAAGTAACTCAAAGTATGCACGCATGTGTGAATATAAATTATTGAATACGGCTGAAAAAGATAAAAGCAATAGCCTAAATCTATCCAAATTTCTAAATAGTGCCAAAAATTGCCATGCTTTTAACATTTATACATGAAGATAAAAGTGAATTTAGGCTAAAGAGAAGAAACAGACTTTAAGTCTGACTAAAATCTAGCAGCATATGATGTTTGCTCTTATTCTGTGAATATAGAAATGAGTTGTTTCTTTTACTTCTCTGTGATAAAATTGAAAGCAGTTTGTTAATCATGTGTACTCACAGCCTGGCAGGGAGGTGGAGGGAAGGAAGTCCTCACATGCCACACAGCACTCTCAAGAGTAGAGTGACCCAACAGGAGCCGTTGGAGGCAGGATTTGTAGTAACAAAAGGGTGAGGTTTCCCATGGTTCCTGTGGTAGGTTGTGATTGGCTTGCTTGAATAATCTTGTAGACTAGCAAAGTGAAACCCATTAGGTTAAGGACCAGGTGGAATGCAGCTGGTATAGCTGATAGGGGAACTCACCAGGTGGGGAGCCTTTCCTGCTGGGTGAAAAGCTTATTTGAGAATAAGGGAACTTACAGATAGGCCTTTTGTGCCATGGGAGCCTCAAAGATGTCAAGGCAGCACTTGAAATTTTAGGTTTTAACATACGCTTGGTCAATATGAGACCAAAATCAGTTTATATGAAAGAAGAGGAGATGATCAGAAATTTATATTTTTTAAAGAGTTCACCATGAGTTAGTCTTCTATACAGCACTTTATGTATGTACTTAGCCACTCATATTGACATGCAAAACAAGACATAATATCCAAATGGGTATGAGTGACACCTGACATTTACTGAAGGCTGAGAATCAAAAGATATATAATACAGTAAACATCTTTAAGTAATTTTATTAATTTATAGGGAAATCTAGCCTGGAAGATTATACTGAATATTTAATTCAGTTAATGTGTTAGTTGGAAAAGAATAAGGAGAAGAAGGAGAAAAAAGTAAAAGGAAAAAGATCGTGAAGAATAGGAAGAGGAGAGATGCACTTATAATTATTGTATTTTTAGGGAGTTAAGTTAAAATTAGATAGTGATAAAATGAGGGAAACAGAGATTGGAAGAAATATTATCAAGTATAGTAATGGTCATCAATCCCAGTTTGAGCCACTATGCAACATTCTCTGCATCTGTGTTTTGACCATAAAGAAGTGTCTCAGCTTTTGCATTCTCAGCCAAATGCAGGATTGCCTATATATTTAGAAAAATGTTTCCATGTGGATATGTACAAAAATATGTCAGAGATTATGAGCAAAGTAGAGTAATAGGCTTTCAACATAGTGTTCTAGTTTGAGGGTTCCCGTATTTTTTTTGACATTTTTTCAATAAAGTCTGAATTCCTTGTCTTATACTAGAATATAGAAGTAATAAAGCTACAACTTTGTTGTTAATACAACACTTGAAATACATATTTTTAAATTTTTAAAATACTTTGGACTTAACATAAAGCATTTTAATCAGTTAATAAATATTCACACCTAAAATATCCAGAAGAGATAAGAGTATAAATCTCTTCTGTCATCACATTAAGATAAGAGCTTGGAAAGGTCACTTTTCTTCCTTGCCACTACCTCCTGAAATGTAAATATAGGGACCTCCCACCAGAGTCTTTCAATACAGAAATGATTAAAAAATACGTTCATTATAAATGCAATTGAAATTAACAAGAACTTGGGAAATTACAATTATTATTATGAAAACAGAATTATTAAGAACCCGCAAGGTGTAACTTGAATATATCCACCAAGCTGTCAAAGCTATACAATAAGCTTTTATCCTGACTTCCAGCTGCAAGTACTTCAGAGGCTGTGAACATCAAGCTTTCCCCCAGGAATTACATTTGCCATGCAATAAACTCTAAGGAAAATGTTTCAAACAGATGCTGACTGTGTCCCTATTAACACTAGACTGGGCCAGGGACAAATCCTAACAATTACACTACACTTGTAAAACATCCCCATATTCTTTCAGGACATAAATCAGTTTATGCTCATCCATTTTTATCATGATGTGTAAACTACTACTTATTTCCTAGAAAATAAATAATAGCCACACTTTTCCAAAAATGCTTGTGATGTCTCCTCCACTAGTCCCCAAAGCAAATCTTCCCTGTTAAGGAGATTCTGAAAATGCTTTTGGATAGGAGGATCAGGAGGCTGTGATGCTTATAGGCGTAGAGCAGGGCAGGGCATGAATAAATGAATAAAATCAGTAACGCTTTGCTTAAAAGATCAATCACTTTGATGCACAAAGATGAGTAATATTTAGCACCTCCTGTTTTTGATCCAGGTATTTTAAAGGAAAATTTAAAAATTTAAGTCGAATTACCTTATAAATCTGAATGAAGTAGATGAAAACCTAATAGAATTCTTTTTAACAAAATTTAGTTTTTCAGGATGGGGATTTACATAAGTAACTGTATCAAATCCCTACATTCTGAAATGGAGCTTTAAAATTGAGCTGAAGATTGGTTCCCAAAATGTGAATATTTTTAAAAGACATTTACCTTTGCTTAGAATTGCAAATTCTGCCAGCACTGGATGGTTGCCCCATCTGCACCTCCTCCCTCCCTATTGAAGCACAGGTCCTATCAGATTCCAGTTACACACTCGCTTGCTCTCTCCTTTCCCCTTCTTAGAGACTATACAACTCCAGTTATCCCTTCTCCCTCCTGCATCTTCAGCCCTCTCTTTCTACCAAATCGTCCTTTTCAATATTCTAGTGTGCTTTAATTCCATATGTTAAAAGTATAAAGGTAAGGCTTTTCTTCCTCATATCCTCATCTTCATCTTGTAAACTCTTACTTGTCTGAGCTAGAGATCATTTCGTAAGAGATCTTCCTTGGAAATCTACACTAACAGTATTTTAACTCTTTCATAGCACAATAATCTTTTTTGCATCAAATATTAAAAATTGGGTATTACACCAATTTTCTAGCACTGCTATAACAAAGCACCACAAACGCTGGCTTAAAACAACAGAAATTTATTATCTCACAGATCTGAGGTTAGGAGTCTAAAATCAAGGTGTCAGCTGGGCCATGGTTTCACTGAAGGCTTTAGGGGAGGGTTCTTTCCTATTTCTTCCTTGCTTCTGGTGTTTGCTGGCAATATTTGCCAGTCCCTATCTTGAATATAAATCTCTGAATCTCTGCCTTTGTTCTCACACAACTATCTTCCTTGTGTCTCATATTTTCTTACCTCTGTGCATGTCTCTGTGTCCAAATTTCCTTCTTGTGAGAACACAGCTATTGAATTAGAGCCCACCTTAATCCAGTCTTACCTCATCTTAACTGAATTATACCTGCAATGACCCCATTTCCCAATAAGGTTACGTTTACATGTTTTAGGAGGATATAAATTTGGGGAAGTCATTCAATCCAGTATTGATATGTACATACTTATTTGGCTTGTTTCATCTATACAAGGTCTATGAATATTTTGTGGCACAATGTATTTGTTCAATAAGTATTTGCTGAATGAATCTGAGAATATCTGGATTCACAGAAAAAACTAGAGGGGAATGGGCAAAAGCTGAAAGCATTCCTCTAGAAAACCAGCATAAGATAAGTATACCCTCCCTCATCACTCCTATTCAACATAGTATTGGAAGTCCTAGCCAGAGAAATCAGGCAAGAGAAAGAAATAAAGGGCATCCAGATAGAAAGAGAAAAAGTCAAACTATCCCTGTTTGCAGATTACATGATTCTAAATCTAGAAAACCACATAGTTTCAGCCAAAAGCCTCCTTCTGCTGATAAAACCACTTCAGCAAAGTATCAGGATATAAAATCAATGCACAAAAATCACTAGCATTCCTATATGACAACAGCCAAGTCAAAAGCCAAATCAGGAAGGCAATCCCATTCATTAGTGCCACAAACCAGAGATGTGAAAGATCTCTACAATGAGAATTCAAAAACACTGTTCAAAGAAATCAGAGAAGACACAAACAAATGGAAAAATATTCCATCCTCATGAATACAAAGAATTAATGTCATTAATATGATCATACTGCCAAAGCCATTTATAAATTCAATGCTATTCTATCAAACTACTGAAGACATTCTTCATATAACTAGAAAAAAATCATTTCAAAATTCATATGGAACCAAAAAAGAACCCAGATAGCCAAGGTAATGCTAAGCAAAAAACAACAAAACTGGAGGCATCATGTTATCCTATTTCAAACTACACTACAGTGTTACAATAATCAAAACAGCATGGTACTGATAGAAAAACAGGACATACACCAAAGTTACAGAATAGAGAGCCCAGAAACAAAGCCATATACCTACAACCATATGATCTTCAATGAAGCTGATGAAAACAAAAAATGGAGAAAAGACTCCCTATGCAATAAATGGTGTTGGGATAACTGGCTAGCCATATGCTGAAGATTTAAGCTGGACTCCTTCCTTACAGTATATACAAAACCCAACTCAAGATGGATTACAGACTTAAATATAAAAACCCCAGACTATAAACAACCTGGAAGAAAACCTAAGCAGTACCATCCTAGACATAGGAACAGGCAAATACTTCATGACAAAGACACCAAGAGCAATCACAACAAAAGCAAAATTGCCAATGGCATCTAATTAAACTTAAGAGCTTCTGCTCTTAAAAGATACTAACAACATAAAATAAACTTTGAACATAGTAAACAGCCTACAAAATGGGAGAAAATATTTGCACACAATGCATCCAACAAGGGTCTAATATTCAGCATCTGTAAGGAACTTAAACAAATTTACAAGAGAAAAACAAACAATCCCATTAAAAAGTAGGCAAAAGACGAACAGACAGACACTTTACCAAAGAAGATGTGCATGTGGCCAATGAGCATCTGGAAAAAAACAATCAACATAACTGGTCATTATAGAAATGCAAATCAAAACCATGAGATACCATCTCACACAAGTAAGAATGGCTACTATTAAAAAGTCAAAAAATAACAGATGCTGGCAAGGTGGTGGAGAAAAGGAAACACTTATACACTGATGCTGGGAGTGTAAATTAGTTTAACCACTTTGAAAAGCAGTATAGTGATACCTCAAAAGAGCTGAAATTGAACTACCATTCCATCCAGCAATCCCATTACTGTGTACATACCCAGAGGAATATAAATCATTCTACCATAAAGACACATGAAACTGAATTTTCACTGCAGCACTATACAAAATAACAAGACCTGGAATCCACCTAAATGACCATCAATGGCAGATTGGATAAAGAAAATGTGATACATATAAACCATGAAATACTATTCAGCCATAAAAAAGAATGATATTGTGTCTTTTGTGGGAACATGAGTCTAGCTGGAGGCTATTATCCTTAGCAACTAATGCAGAAACAGAAAACCAAATACCACATGTTCTCTCTTATAAGTGGGAGAGCTAAATGATAAGAACTTATGACTGCAAAGAAGGGAACAACAGACACTGGGGCTGCTTGAGCATGGAAGGGAGAGAGGAGCAGAAGAAATAACTATTAGGTAGGTGGATTAATACCTGGGTGGTGAAATAATCTGTACAACAAACTCATGTGACATGAGTTTACCTATAAAACAAACCTTTACATGTATCACAAACGAAAAAAAAAAATCAAAAAAAAAACAAAAACAACTAGAGGAGCATTTTGAAGGTATAGAATAATATTATTAGAAAAAGGGAATAATGTACATTATTTATCAGGTGGTAGATTTACCTTAGATGAGAGGATTTTCAGGCTTATTTTTGTTTTTTTGTTTTCCCCCATCAATTTCATTGAGGTACAAATGCAAATAATGACGTGTACTCATTTGATTATTAAATATAAGTACATTTGAATGAGTGGTGGCAAATATGACCACCAGCACAATTAGGATAACAATGTTTCCTGCACTCCAAACTATTCCCATGTGCCCGTTGCAGTTAAGCCCTTCCCTAATCCTGCCCCTGTTCCAGCCACATGCAACCACTAATCTTGTCTCTGTCAAAGTAAATTAACTTTGCCTGTTCTAGAACTTCACATACATGGACTTATCCAGTATGTTTTTGTGTCTTGCTTCATTCCACTCAGCATAATACTTTTAGGATGCCTTCAATATGACTTATATCAATAGCTCATTTCCTTTCATTGCTGATTAGTTTTCACTGTATAGATATATCACAATTTGTTTATTCATTCACTTGTTAATGGACATTGAGGTTGTTTCTGGTGCTTGGGGATACTGAAAAGAAAGCTGCTATGAACATTCCTCTAAAGGTTTTTTAGTGGGAATATTTCTTAAATTGTTCTTGGATAAATACTCATGATTGGAATTTCTGGATTATATAGAACTTATATATATAAAACACTATAAGAGACTGTCAAATACTTTTCTAAAGTAGTTGGAATCTTTTATACTCGCCTCAGCAACATCTGAGAGTTCTAGGTGCTCCACATTTCCACCATCACTTTGGTTTTTTACAGGCTTTCTAATTTTAGCTATTCAAGTGAGTGTTTCATTGTGGTTTTAATTTATATCCCTCTGACTATTATGCTGTTGAGCATATTACATGTGATTATCAACCATTTCTATATCTGCCATGTTACCTATTTGTTTAAATCTTTTGCACATTTTATACTGAAATATTTATTTTACTTATTAAGTTGTAATAATGTGTTATATATTCTACATGCAAATTCATTTACAGATACCTGTAGTACAAGTGTTTTCTCACAATCAATCTGTAGCTCTTTTTTCATTTTTGTAACAACCTTCTGAAGAACAGACTTGTTCATTTTGATAAAATTCAATATATTAATTTTTGTCCTAGATGGTTTATGAATTCATGTTCTAAGAACAAGTCAAGACTATTTCATCCAATTTTACTTTGTAGAAGAATTACTAGCTTTGCTTTAAGTCTATAGTTCACTTCAATTTTATTTTTGTGTAAAGTGTGAAGTAAGATAAATGGTTAGCTTTTTCTATATGGATAGCTGAATTTTCCAATATCATTCACCTTAATGACTATCTTTTCCCTGTTGAGTTTTCTTGGCACTCTTGTTAAATACTTCTGACCACATATGAGTCTCAATATGTTTATAAATTCTCTATTCTGGTCATTGACCTATACATCTGTTCTTATAGTGATACCACACTGCCCTGATTTCTAGTGTTTATAGCAAGTCTTGAAATCAAGTAGTATACATTCTCCAAATTTCTTTTTTTTCAAAATTGCTTTAACAGTTTAGGCTTTTGTATTTCCTTCTAATTTTTAAAAAACTTCTTGTTAATTTATGCCAAAAAAAAGCCCACTGAGCTTCTAACTGGGACTGGGGTCTTTGTATGTGTGTGACTGTTCCCACATTGCTGTATACACACATAGATATACGAACTTTGCAGCATCCTTATAATTAGTGTTTGAACAATAAAATTTTTACTTTGGACTTATCTGTGCCTTTACATATGAATTGCATTTTTTTTTTGTAAGAGCATGCAGTTTGTTTCTGTTTCCTTTGAAATCCAGTTTGATAATGTCTGACTTTTCATTGGAATTTTTGGACTATTTATGAATAATGTAATTATCAATATAGTTGAAGTTGTAATTATCAAGATGGTCCACCATCTTGCTCTGTGTTTTCTATTTGTACCACGTGTTCTTTGCTCCCTTTTTGTCTTTGTCTGCCTTCATAATACAGAGGGTTTTTTTAAAGATATTTTATTCATATTTATCTCCACTGTTGTAGTCATTTATACTGTTTTGGTTTTTTTATTTTTAGTGGGTCCCATTCACTTTATATTTGTTTCTTTAACTTAGCACAGTATACTTTAAATAATATTGCACTATTTTTAATAATATAAGAACTCCATAACAATATGCTTCCATTGCCTCCTCTTCTCATCCTTTGTGCCGTTGGGTTTTTAAATTTTCCTGCTGTGACCTTCTGGCATCTTCCTCCTGCTGTACTCATACCTTCTTTATCAAGAATCATTCATTTTTATCAATGTTCTTGATAACTCATAATTACCCAATAATATCCTCTAAGAAAACAATTGCCTTAGTTTAGAGATAAATATTCTGATGCTTGCTATATGCACCTTTGGCGGAGTTGTCAGGATAAAATAAGAACATGTACTCAAAAACACCTTATAATCTTTAAAACGTATTACTCATGAATTCTTTTTTCTAGCACAAGTATTTTCACAAATAATATATGCAATCCTCAACAAAAACACAGCAAGACTTCTACATAAGTTCAGTGATTTGAAATGAGTGATATATAAATGAGCATGAATGCAAATCAGTGTATTAAGCTAGAATTTACTTTTGTGCTTTCTGTAAAATAAAATTTGATAAGCAAAGAATGCTCTAAACATGGCTCATACTTAGCATAGGTAACTATGAGGGGCAACAAACTATTTTTAAAGTGCCAGAGTATAAGTATTTCACGTTAAAAAAAAGTAATATGGGTAAAATTGTTTGAAAAGTACAAACGGATGCTTCAAAATAAGTGCTCTGCTCCATCCTCTTCTTTCCCAGTCAGCAGTTACTCGTTATAGCCCAAAATAATAAAGCAATATTTCTTTTGAAATATACCATAAGTCAGATTTTACATCAAGGCATAGTGACCTTCCTTTCAGTTAGTATGAGTTAGTGAGTTTTAAACTATATTTTGCCATATAACTACTGTAAATAGCAGTTGCCTTGGACCACATCCACTCCTCCGGCTAGGGAACTGGGTACTGGAGGGGTTGAGAGAGAGAATTACCTTCATTGTGTCATCTTTGAACTGCTTGAATTTTTTACCCTGAGTATAAATTGTTTTTTCAATTTAAAAAAAAAAAACTGGTTAATAAAATCATTAAGTAATATAATCTCATGACTCTATTGTACATGGTTCATTGTGGTTTATATACTGCCATACGTACGCACACCTAACTTTTATGAGCATTGTGCCCGAAATGATATTTGTTGTGCACAATTGACTACTGCTTATTACACTTTAATGAATGTGAAGCATTCACATATTAAAGATAAATAATCAGTGATGAATAAAAACATTTTGGCAGTGTTAAATAGCTAATAAAATATCAAAAGTTCATTGATTCTCAATAAAAATAAAATTTAATCAATAAGTTCACACTTAAGGCCACCACACAATTCCTTTAAAATGTCTTTAGAAATCAGATAATGATGCAGTGAATTCTTTCAAATATCATATGTCCCATACATTTTCTGCAGAATGTTAAAAATGACAAACAGTAGTGTAATGAAGTGGAACCTCCCATTATTTCAGCATGGTTCATCATTATATCACTGAAACAAGGACACTGCCTTGTAAAATCTACTGGCTTCCTCCAATTTACATTTAGAATTACAGAAAATTAAATAAGAGACTTAATTCAGTTATTCTTGCGGGAAAAGCCAAGAAGCACCGTCTTTCCAATGATTTTCCTCACAACATTAATGCTTTATCCTTCAGTTGTGTTGCCCTTGTCTAACGCTGGATTGGGAGCTGGAGGAATCTGATAAACTGGCACTAAGGTAGACATTTTAGAAATGAGATCAGCTCTAGGAACCTGCAAACTAGACAGAAAGTTCCATTTTCTTCTCATCTACTTATTTCAGTTTAGTTTTACAGGCTATTCTACAATACCAATCCTTATGGAACAGCTAAGGAGGAAATTATTCATATCCTATATAGGTCTTCATCATGCCTAAATAGCAGATCTGTCTTTAGTAAGGATTTCTGCAATTGGAAGATAATTATGTGTCCACTGATTATCACCGGTCAGTTTAAAACAATTTCTATCAAAATCCTGGCAAGGCTTTTTCATAGGTATACACAAGATTATTCAGAAATGCATATGGGAAGACAAAGAAACAACTAGAGCAATTTGGGAAAAGAAAAATAATGTGGGAGGAATTGTTTTACCCAATTTCAAGACTTATTAGGTAGCTACAGTAATCAAAACTGCATGGTATTAATAGAGGAATGATACTCACATCACTTTAAAAATAAACAGGTGAGTTATGAACAGGATCAGCAGTCCAAGGAAGCACACGGAAACGGCCCCCGGCACATGCTGGAGTCTGGCACAGGACACAGCACACAGAGTGCAGGATGCGGACACCGCAGCCAGCCTGAGGAGGACGGTGGAGAGCTGGACGCTCTACTTCACTATGGAGCCTTGAAACCACTCTTAGCTCACACAAAGGCTTTTTTTCTCTAGTGTCATTTACAACTCCCACTTTGCAAAGGTGCGTACTGAGACTCTGGAGGGTTTTTCTGGGGCCACAGCCACAGGGAGAAAAAAGCTAAGCCAAAGTGGAGACTCAAGTGTGACTACAAATTGTGGTACCGTCAGCCATGCCCAGCTTCCTTTTACAGGGTAGGAAAAGGCTACTTGCCTTTGGACTTGTGCATGTATGTGTAAGTGTACTAGGCGGTGGTAAAGTGAGTTACTTGAATGATAGTTATGCTTTCTATGAACATTATTCATAAACAACAACAAAAAAAATCAAATCACATGTGTTCTCTAGATTTTGCGTTTGAAAGCCTTAGTTTTCTGAAACATGTTGGCCATTAAGTGAAACTCGATAAAAAGTTCCAAACAAGAGCCCAAAAGCTGTACAACTCATAAAATGTTTCTCTGTGTACTTTATTTTACACCTTAAGTGAAAGAAAAAATTTTAGTTTAGCAAAATAATCAGCTCTCATCTTCCCTTTCAGAAGGATTTGCTGTGTTAATTACAACTGCCTTAGCTTTAGGAGTGTTAGAGACTTCTACGGGTGCAATGTTCTTCGAGTAACTTCATCTGTAGATTTCTTATAACCCTCTTTTATTCTTTGCTTCTCAGACAGCTCATGCTATATGTTGCCTCTAAAATTCAAACAAAACTCCTAACCTTCAGTATAAACACTTAGTACAATTGATGTTATTGACAATTCTCATTTTAGGTATAGGTCCCTATTCCATCCTATCAAACCACATCCCTCCTCTTCAACCTTTGGGATAAAATTCATCTATCCACTCCAGGTTACACACAATCTCTAGCTTATTCTGTTATTTCTCAATATTGTCACTTCATAACATTTTAAAGCTTCCCATTATTCTTGAAGTAAGGGACACAACCCTTGAACATGATCCCTAAGACCGTAAATGATCTGGCTTCCACTTTCCTCTGTGGTCTTGTTCCTCACTAACCTTTTCCTTGCTCCATGCACACCCGCTAGACTGTTTCTTTTCATTTTTAGAGTACACCATGGTCTCTATTGTCTGTAGGCTTCCCATCTGCCCTTTAGCTCTGTCTGAAAAGCTCTTCTCTCCCTCCTTTTGTCACTTAAACATCACTTCCACAGAAAAGCCTTTTATGATGCCTTTATTGTCAGAAGACCAGATTGGGAAATAATACAAATAGCAGTAAAATAGCCACAACAACCACAATAATAATTCTTAATATTTATTGGGCATTACTTTGTGTCAGCCTCTGTTTTGAACATTTTACATGCATTTATTAATTTATCTTTACAGTAACAAAAAAAATACGTACTGTTATTGTCTCTTTTTACAGGTAAAGAAACTGGGGTAAATGAGAAACTCACCACAAGTGTCACTGGTAGGAGTTGAGGAGCTGAGCTTCACTCATAGGCAGCCTGCCCCTAGGACCTATGCTCTTAACTGGACACACCATGATGCTTTATCTCTCTTAGGCAGAAAATACAGTAATTCTTTTTTTTTTTTACATTAAATACACTTTATTCAAATAGCATTAAACTCAGTTGGCTCTATGCCAGTTGGTCTTGGTATTGGGATAAGGGGGTATTTTTATTTCAATAAGATAGATATTTCAAGACACCAAGAGATAAAGATTCATCAGAGGTTTCACATGCCTTCTACCCACACTGAATACAATACCAAATCCAAATACTATGTGCACTCCTTCCAGTCACCTGTCTGAAGGTAATAATTTCCAATTGCCCAGCTTCATATGTTCCTATGGTTGGAACATATGAACATGTGTTTCCCTTGTTCTTGAATTTTATAAAAATTTTATTCAAATTGCCTGTAAGCAAAGTAGAGAATAATACAGATGCTACTTTTCCTCCTTTAATGTAGATGCCCATAGGTTTTAGGGTGGTCACAGAGGGGTTCTGAAGGTCCTGGAAATTAACAGACAACACTGTAGCAAAAAGGAAGGAGGATTGTGACTACATTGTTCCTTTTTCTGGGGCAGAAATTGTGGGCCAAAGTGGAAATCCATTTGGAAAAGTTTTTGGCCCTATTCGGGATACAGTAGAGTTTCTTTCAAATTATTGCATATCAAAAAAAAAGCAGACAGGCAGAATTTTATACACATTTTATTCAAATTGGCTTTAAGTAGAGTAGAGAATAATACAGATACTACTGTTAGTGTAGAAGTCCATAGGTTTTAGCAGTGTTCACAGATCTCAATTTTAAGCCATAGTAGTTATATATTTGCCAGATTTATTCTGCTAAGAAGGAAGAATACTTCCACAGCTGTGCCTGTCATTTCACACCCGTTTGAGGAATTAGCCTGAGAATGCAGCATTGTGCCTTACATTTCCTTAAGGCCCCGCCCCTCATCTTCTCTTGCTTCATCCCGTACTTCTCTTTTTTTCAATGCTCTGCACTCCTGTCTTTCTTTACTTTCTTCTCCATTAGCCCATGAAAGCAGAGATCATTTCAGTCCAATTCACACTGCATTCCCTGTGTGTTGGCTCAGATAAGTTGTTGGCTGATTGGCTACACTGCATATATGTTGATTCAACATTTATTCTTTCAACTAATATTCTCTAATATGTAGGAGGATATTAAAATGTTGACAAGACACAGATCTTGTCAAGACTTGTCTAATGAGGGAAATGAATGAGTTCACAGGCTGTTTCAGTAGCTTTGTGCTGCAATTGGTATAAGCGGGGGCGATATGAGAGCACATGAAAGGGACACCCACAGTCTTGAGGGGTGGTGAGAGAGCCCAGGGAGAAAGATGCTGGATTTGATAACTGAAGGAGGGCTTGTAGCAAAGGAAGGCGAAATCACTCCCATGAAAATGCCCAGAGACCAGGTCAGGCTGGTTCATAGACCTGTGAATGGTGGGACCATACACTGGGGAAGATGAATCTCGAAATTAAGCAGAGGCCAAGCAATGAAGAAGCTGGCCTGGGATGCTAAAAATTTAGATTTTATTCCAAGGGCAATGGAAACCTACTTAAGTATTCTCAGCACAAAAAGTAAAATGATCAAATGTGCACTTTAGGAAAACCCTTCTAGCTGCAATGTGCCAAAAAAGTTGAAGAAAAGGTTGCTAGCTGGCAGGAGTTCGATCATTACAGTTACCAAGGTGATGGATATTGGCGTTCCAACCTCAAGCAACTTGGATAAGATTAGAGAGAACTAGAAATGGACTTAAGCATTAAAGAAACAGAATCAACAGAACTTTGGGACTGACTGGCCTGATGTGTCAGATGAGTGACTCCAAGGTTTCTTGCAAAGTCTTCTGTTGGTCACCACCTGTGTAGCCATACATGCAGGATTTAGATGGCACATGTATGCATACAAACAAGCATTCCTCATGCCCTATTTCTCATTTCCTTTGACTCTTAAAAAATATATTTTAAAATGTCCCAAGTCATAAAAGATGTTTGTGTCCCTTTTAGAATTCCAAAATTAAGGTCTCTACACAGGATTCATTTAATATGCAGTGTACCTACCTTCCTTCTTCAAGATTGTACAAGTTCCTATCAGAGTCATGGGCCTCCTGAATGAGTTCTGACCCTCAGGAAACCTTCCATAGGAATAGGTTCAATTTGATACTTTTTAATGATCCAGCATACTAGTTACAAAGCCGAGATTTGGCTCTTCTCCTGTGCTGGCCTCCTGTGCCTTTCAGTGACTTCCAATACCTCACCTTCATCTTTATGAGGTTGGAATGTATTGCAACATCACTGGTCCATATTATCTAAAAACGCAGGTCAAACATAAAGAGAAGTCCTCTGAAACTGACTTCAAAAAATATTAGCTTTCCCTTTACTATCAACATTTAACATGGTTTTCAGAAAAGGATTCTACTTGCTTCTCTATTATTTTGGTATCCCACTATTTTTGAAAATAATAGTCAGATGTTCCAAATACCATACGGCCACAGGAGGGATTTAGCTGGAGTTCAGACTTTCACGCATGAGCACCAAAAGACGCGTAGGTGGATCCAGCAGAGTGAAGGCCAGTCCCTTCAATACTTAGGGGCATAAATCAAAATTAGGTAAAGTATGTTTCCACTCGTTCCAGGAATAGTACTGCCCCTATAAGATTCAGAACAGAGTAGTAAATTATTGCTGATGAAATAGTTATATGGAGGAACTGCCTAGTGGGATCTATATTTTTGTTCTTGTCTCTCCATGTTCTACATGACTTGCTTTACAAGAGCTCTCACAAGCAAGCAAGAAAGCCAAATCTGATGAGGAAACAGCTTCTTTTGATTTCCCACAGCACCATTTCCCCTGATTTCTCTGATAAGAATTTGATTTCCACACAGAGATTTTTTCAAGACACTCTTTTCAGAGAATACTGAATTTCACATTGCGTTTTTATTATGATCGTTTAGTGGAAATCATTGTGCCAGCCATTCTTTTACTAGCCACATTCTAGTTTCAGCCATGTTGATTGGTGTTAGGGCCACTTAATCAGTAGTGTTTTTAATTGCAGCAGAGAGAATGCTCTTCTACAGGTCAGGGTGGTTCATGATCTAGCATTACAGTATCTCCCTTGCAGTCCATAATGAAAGGGCTTTCTGCCTTAGCTGGACTATGCCATCTTTTAAGGAATATGGTATGGTAAAAGCATGTATTTGACAAATGATTTTGCCACACTGTATGCCTACACAACTAAATCATGTCTAAATATATTCAGTCTAGTGTTAGAAAACCTCTTTATCTTAAGTAGAGCTGGCAGAATCTGCCAAAATATAATATTTTAAAACTTTGGATATAGTTTAGTAGTTCAAGGAAATAATAGAATAAAATTAATTTAGTTTTTAAGAATTTGTGCTTACTTTTAGAATTATTCTTCTCTGAAATGTTCGATTGTACAGTTTTGTTGTGGTGGTGGCCAGATATATTTAAGAAATCTTATTATAGAATACAAATTGTAGGAGAAAAGTTGAAATACAGCCTATACAATATTGAATATAAAATGGTTAACTAGGCATATTGTGACTACCTAAGTCACAAGAATACCTTCAACTGTGACAGCCTAGAGAGTGAATTAAATGGCTTAATCTGGAAATGTTACGAATTCGAAGCTTTGGTGGGGGATGGGATAGTAAAAGGGTAGCAAATTTTACTTAAAAGTCTCAATTAGGAAGTTACTCCCTCTAAAAGGTATTCTAAGCACTCTTTCTTTTGTTGTAATGTAACGGAGAACAAAGGAACTCAACAAATACACAACCAGACCAGGAGCTTACTTTAAAAAAGAGCTGAAGCTTCAATAAATAAGTAAATAAACAAACCCCAAACAAAATAAAATAGTAAAACAGCAAACACTGTAGAACGCAATCCTCCTTCTTAATACAGTTGATAAATACCTTTCTATAGGGAAATGTTAACGTATGTAAAAGTAAACAGCAAATTGTAATAATGGCTCTAATCTAAGTAGCTTAAGAAATAAGCACAGGCTGATTTTATATAAGAACCACTAGAATCAGTATAACTTGAACAATTTAAGAATAATTTAAAATATCAATAACCATAAAAATAAAAATTATCATTTATTATTTCTATTTTCCACACACTCCACTAAACAATTTGTATTCATTGCACTGTTTAATCCTCACAATAAATCTATTGTGGTGGATACCTATTTTAATGCCTTTTTTATAAATGAAGAAATTGTTGCTTAGTGTGGCCAAGAAATTTTCCCAAGGTTGAATGATGGTAAAAACAAGATTCTGACCCAGTCAGAATTAATCTTTTGTCATATTCTCCTCCCTCACACTCTAGAAGTAGTGTCACCAAATTATTCTCCTGATGGCTTTCACCAGCTCCTTAATAAGAATGAATTAAATAAATGAATTAATAGGAATGAATTACTCCAATTTACATTTGAATCTCAGCAAATATCATTTGTAATTTTTGCATAACCTTATGTTCAACTTTCTAAAAAATGTATGTACTTCTAAATATAGGGTGAGGGTTTTGTTATTCTCAAAAATTCTTTTAAATTTTTCTTAGAGTTTCAAATTAAAATCTTAATTTCCTGTACCTCTGTGGAACAAAACTAGATAAACATCATAATTTACAGAATATTTTTTAAATGGAATAATTCAGTCTGGAAGTTCCCATGTTACAGTAGTACTGACCACAGCTACAATTAATGTCATTTTTACTGGTGGCCAACTTGCATGAGGTTTCTAAGGCAATTTTTGCAAATAATTTATATATCTTCTTTATAGGTATTTGTGCTTTCTTGTGTATTATGACAATTTTCCTCACCTACATTTTATACAGAAGATGTACACATATTCATAAATGCATACACTCACACATGCTTCACATATATGTAAACAAGCACACAGAGCTACAGAATTTTTTTAATTTCAAGGCTATTGTAATTGAGAGGCTACTTTGATAGCTAAGCAGTTATATTCATGCAGCATCAGCAACTGCCCAGCTTATGATGATATAAGGGCACTAATGATATTATATTCACTGAGCTGCCATAATAAGTTTCCAGAGAAAGATAACTTAATTGGAAGCCTATTATCAGAGTAGGTATATGGGTGCTCTGGCGTTTGGAATGTGCTCATTGAAGCCAAGGTAATTGAGGCATCAGGTGATTTGAGTAATGGTGATTAGAATCATCTGTGTGCAATGTGCAGTGAGTAAGAACATGTGTAGGAAAGAATCCTTTTTATGAGACATTTAATTGTTGAGACCCCTGAACAACCTTGCTATGCTTTTACTCTCCTCGCTTCTAAATCCTCTATTAATTCAAGCTGGAAATAATTTACACAAATATTCCTGGGATTTATTTTTGTAACAATTATGGGATCTTAGGGTAAAAACTCAAACTTATTTCTAAGATAAACATTACTTGATACATATTCTCTTAAGTGTATATTCATTCAACAGTCTGTAGCACAGCTAAAGGAATCACAAATGGTTTTTGATATATTTCAAAATATAACGTGATGACAGTTTCTGAAGGAGCTTGAACAGATTTCTAGATTTTGTTAATGTTGGAGAAAACTATGCCAGTGTGAAAGTCTGTTTAAATATGTAGAAAATTCATGATAAACTGAATGAATAAATAAAAACTTCTTCCTTATTAATACCAACAATGCTGACTATAAACATTAAAGAACACATCAATTTATTCTAAATTCAATTGTATAAATTCTATGTTTTGTTCTAAATTCTACTAGGTCTGATAGGCCTATTGTTGGGGAAAAAGACATAATATACAAGGATAGCACTAAACCCTAGGCTTCACTACATAAACTATTAGTAAAAAATATTTATATTTAAACAGAAAAAGACAGAGATCAAGAGTCTATTTGACATGTTTTATCTATGCCAGTTGCTTACAGGTATTTGTTGAATTAATGAATGTATATTTGGGAATCAGAGTTTGGTAATCTGATTATAGGGTTATAGTAATTTTGTTTAAAATCATTTTCCAATAGCAACTTAACTTTTACTGCCAAATAGCAGTGAATTTTAAACACTGTGACAAGTGACCAAAAATCTCTAAAATATGTTACTTTAAATATTGGCTGGTAAATTTTAGTAAAGGAGAATCAGTATGATCCTGACTATATTGAGTGATTGTGTAATAAGCTATTCCCCAAAATGTTGGAAAACTTAGTGAAAATTAGCATTAGGTATGAATGTAATATTAATGAAGCCTTTGAAATAGCCATTACCACTATGTGAAAGCATCAGAACTAAGCCTATGGAAGATCTATTGATCCTGGAAACACTTTCTTTCCGGGTTATTTGTGGCAAAGTTGCATGAACCTTCTAAAGCAAATTTTACTAATCATGCATATATTTTCTTTGTTATTTTCCTGTGTTTGCATTTGTGCTTTTCTTATGTATTACGATAATTTCCCACCTATATTCTTATTCCAAAGATATTTTTGCACATAAATGCATACACTCACTTGCTTCATGTGTATGGGAACAAGCACACAGAGCTACAATTTTTGTTGTTCTGTTTTTTGTAATTTCAAGGCTATTGCAGTTGAACAGCTATTATAATAGGTGGAATAAACTTGGGTCATAGCCCTTCCTATGGCCTTTCTATATCATTTTTCCCTTTAAAGAAAATTGTGTGAGTAATCTTTAATCCTTCAACAAAAATAGACTTTGTCAAGAAGTAGCATTAACTACTTACTAATGAGACTTAAACTTAGAGATAACCTTTTTCATTTAAGTCAAGTCTCTAGTTTTCCAATGTCAGGGTTTATCATAACCACTTTATATTTAACAAAAAAACTTTCATGCTGCTAGAATCTAATTAGGTAGTGACATTATGAGTGAACTCTGAAGAACAGATGTTTGGAAGAGTAGAACAAGAGGTCATGTCTGCTGAGCTCGTCACAGTACAATAAAACTCCTAATGTGTCTTAATAAATTACATCAGAATAACCTGCCTAATAGGTTAGTTAATACTGCCAATTATGAAAGAAAACAAAATTGTTACCTAAAATGACTTATTTCGACTAATATTTTCTATAGCAGATTTGATTAAAAAAGAGGTTGGAAGGTACAAGCAGCCACCGATTTCACAGAAATACCTTCCATGTCGATCAATCATATACCTCACTGAAGAATCATTAACAAGCTACAAAGTTGTCATTAAATTTTAATGAAGAAGTATAGTTGCTAGAATTTATCAATCTCGCAGTTAGCTTAGGGTTCTTTATAATTTTCTCAATGTTCACATTTATTTTTAATTATATTCCCTGAAACATCAACTCACTTTCCTGATGCCCCTGTTTCTATCAATACTACTATCATTCTTCTAGTCACCTAGGAAGAAAAATCTAGCTATAATATCCAGATCCTTTTAGGGATTAAATCCTGTCGTTTCCCTTGGGATATTTCTCAGATCCAACATCTTCCTTTGGATTTCTATTGCAATCGACAATAGCATGGTTTGAACCAGGAATTTCTGAAAGCCAGGGACTAGACACATAGTGGTGAATAAGATAAAAGATGTAAAGAAAAAAATCTGTTGTATTTCGACTACTCAACATCCATTTGCCTTTCACAATAGATATAGCCTTGAGGAACTCTGACAGTGTTGTGAAAATTTACTGGATTTGATCTTGTTAAGGAGGTCAGAAGAGGCTTCCCTAAGAAATTGAATCAGAAACTGAATTATAACATACGAATAGGAATAAACTAAGCAATGGAGGGAATGAAGGGTAATCCAGGCTGTGGTTATACCATGTAAAAGGACTCTATGATGGTTGAAAATAACCCAGAAGGCCTGTGCTGTTCCAGCAGAGAGCAACAGGAAGCATCGTTACATGAATGAGCCTGAAATGAAAGGGAGGGACAAGAACATGCAGTCTTGAGAGCCAGGTTAAAAAACTTCATTTTTAGCCAAGATCACTGGACCTTTCATGAGATCTCAAATGAGATTTCAAATGCAACACATTGAAAAACAAAAACCTTTCTTCACCTTGGACTCTGAATTCTCCCTTTTTAGTATCTAATGTTTAGTGAGTAGTTTCCTTTACTCAGGGTCTAAAACAAACCTTTAGTCAGTCACAATGGACAGTCTACTCTACCTCCTACATATACCTCACATTTATATCACTTGTGTCACTGTTTAATTCAAATTTCATCATTTTTTCTTGATTTACATAATTAGAATTCCCTCTGTTCTCCGGCTTAGGCTCCCTCTAATTCATCCACTTCACTGCTCCCTAAGGAACCTTTCAAAGTTGTTGATATAATCCCAATAATTCCCTACCCCTTCATAGTAAAGCTAAACTTCAATTCAGGTTAGTTTACTGCACAATCCACTACCTAAATCTTTATTCTCAGTCTTGCAACTTCTTCAAATGCTTTCTTGATTTCAGTACTGAGCCTCCTACAAATATTATTTCATTCTGTGCTTTCTTGATGTTAGTTTGATTTTGGTTCTTTATCCAGCCTTGTAAAACTATTGGTTTGGTTCAGAAGTAGCTGCCATTAATTTTAACGGCCAAAACGATAATTACTTTTGTACCAACCCAATAACACCTTGACTTCAAGACTCAACCAAAGCAGCATCTCCTCAAGGAGGATTCTAACTCACTTAACCCTCCTCTGGCTCTGTCAACTTTTAAGAGTATTTTATAAATGTTCAGTAATGGTTGGTTTTAAGATTTGTCACCTTAACCAGATCATCTATAACTATGTCATTTGAATTATGAAGGAACTTAACAACTCTTTGTCAAACTATAGATTTTACGTGATAATATATTTAATTGCTATAATAATTCTGTTCAATAAACAATTTAGAAGCTATTAAAGTCAAAAGTGTGACTCAGAGAGGGTAAATATCTCGCTCAAGCAATAGTTCTTCAATTAATAAGGAATTCTTCCCCCTGTGTAATAGTAAATCAATATTTATGTTCAAGATGGCCCTTTAGCTTTTGAGATATGATAGTTTCACTGTTTACTATCTACTATTGGACCATTATTAGCATTAACTATAACTTAGGAGACCCCATTTGATGGTTTCATTGTGAAAAGGCCATATATATATATATATATATATATACACACACACACACACACACATAATACTATAATTATAATATTCTAATACTAAAAATAATGACAATAATAATCTAAGATTCCCACAATTGCAGGGAGAAGGCCAGCCTCATCTCTGTATAATAAGAACACAGTCCTCCTAACATCATCAAATGATACTGTTAAGTTAAAACTCTGAGCAGTGATTAATGATGAAAATTAGAAATGGAACTTCATGAATCCCTTTTAATATAGAGAATTACAGGGAAGAGGGAGTTTGCAATTTTATATTAGTAGTTCAGAAAAGGCCTCACTGAAAGAGTAATATTGAGCAAACTCCTGAAAAAGAGAAACCCATTTAGTTTCCTGAAAAAAAAGAGAAATCATAGCAGTAGAATTTGTCATACTAAGAGAAATTCAGATTCCTCCCATGAGGTCAAAGAAGAATAGAGTTTAAAGAAGGAGGGAGGACAAACCACCAAATGCTACAGAGTAGACATATAACACCAAGACAAGAAACACCTACTAGTTTTCACAATTTTGTTTTGTTTTTGAGATAGGGCCTTGCTCTGTTGTCCAGGCCGAGTGTAGTAGCACAATCATGGCTCACTACAGATTTGGCATCCTAGACTCAAGCAATCCTTCTGTCTCAGCCTTCCAAGTAGCTGGGACTATAGGTGCATTTCACCATACCTAGCTAATTTTTTACTTTTTGTAGAGATAGGGTCTCATTATGTTGCCCAAGCTGGTCTCAAACTAGTTTTCAATAAAATGATTCTCACATCCCTCCACATTAAATTCATCAAGACGTTGTGTCACCTGTACCCTGAAAATGTATCCATATCTCACTGCTATTTATCTCCTGTAATGCTATTCTAACCTAAGCCACCACCGTCCCTTTTCTGGTTAGTTAATAAAGCCTCCTAATTAGCCATTCTACTTACACTGCTTCCCTCTATAGCATATTTACCACACCAGCAAGTACTTTCTAGTTAAAATATCACTTCTTTAATCAAAACTCACCATTAACTTACCTTTCACTCAAAATCTTTGCAATAATCACAAAACCCTTCATAATCTACCCCCTCCTACCATCTTATTGACCTCAAATTCTACAACTGCCCACTTCCCTCATTCAGTTCACAGCCACACTGCCCCCCTTATATTCCTCTAATATGCCAAATATCGTACTACCTCAGGGCCTTTGTGCATGCTGTTCTTGCTGCTTGAATTGCTATTTCATTCTGATAGCTCTGTAATTTTTTCCTTTATTTCCTTCATGTCTTTGCTCAAATAGCACTCTTACACTGAGTTCTTCCTTGAGCAACATAAAATTGCAAACTCCTCTTTCATCCCTTAATCTCTCTCTACACCCATTCCCTGCTTTTCTCTTTTTCCATAGCACTTATCAGGTAACATTCTACCTGTTTCATTTATTTTTTAGTTTATCATACATCTCTACAACTATAACTGTATATAGTAGCTGCTATATCAGAGCAGGAATTTTTATCTGCTTCATTTGCTGTTTTATCTACAGCATCTAGAGCATGCCAGTCACATAATAAATGCTGAGTATTTGTTGAATAAATAAAATGAGTGAATATTTCTTTAAAAAGGAAAATACTTCTTTAAAAAGGAAAAAATTGGATTAAGGAAGAAAAAGTTTATGGAAGAAATTTGTAAGTATGAACAATACCAGAACATATGTATATACTGCTGAAAAAGAGACAGAGAAGGTAGAATTGTAAAGATATATGAAAACAAGGAAATTATTGATAGAACAAAGTCCCTGCAGCAGCAAGAAAGCCTGGATTTTAGCACAAATATACATTTAAAAATGCATAACACCCATTGACATGGCTCCTAGCAGCGCACGTGCGCGCGCGCACACACACACACACACACACACACACACACACACAAATAACAAGTGTTGATGAGGATGAGGAAAGATTAGAACCCTTGTTCACTGATGGCGGAAATGTTAGATGGTACAGTCACTGTGAGAAATATTACAGAGATTCCTCAAAAAATAAAAAATAGAACTTCCATATGATCCAGCAATTCCACTTCTGGGCATACACCCAAAAGAATTAGAAGCAAGATCTTAAAGAGATATTTGTACACCCATGTTTATAACAGCACTATTCACATGAGCTAAAATGAAGAAGCAACAAAATGGTCATAAGTGGATGAATGAATTAATAAGCAAAAATATACAATGGAATATTATTTAGCCTTAAATTCAAAGGAATTTCTAACATATGCCAAATTAGCTGAACTTTGACCTTTGAAGATACTATGCTAAGTAAAATATGTCAGTCACAAAAAGAAAAATACTTTTGTTCCCCTTGCATGAGGTACCTAGCGTGGCCATAGTCACAAGGGCAAAAAGTAGAATAGAGGTTCCCAGGGACTGGGGATAGCAGAGAATGGAAAAGTATTGTTTAATGGGTATAGAGTTCTAGTTTTACAAATGAGGAGTTCTGGAGATGGATGGTAGTAATGGTTGCACAACATTATGAATGTATTTAATATTACTCAACTGTGTGCTTAGGATTAATTAAGATGGTAAAATTTGTGTTATGTGAATTTTACCACAATTTTTAAAACTGAGGAAAAAGTACAGAGTGGTACCCAATCTATGTTTATTGGATTTTAGTGTACACTGTTCTAAATAGTTCTCAGAAGTGGACTTAGATGCAAAAATTAAAACAATTTGCAGCATGTCAAAAATAAGCAAAGGTGAAAATAAACTTTGTTATACAAATTGGCATTATTATACATTAGTCTTAAGAATTATGCTAATCATTAGTTGCTATCTCCGTAACTTAGTTAAATGTGCAGTATGAGTTCTATGAAAATACCATTTTTCTTCATGAGTGTGACTAGACCTACCATCAAACCATGTCCAAGTCATTCAAACCATTAAGAAAATCCAATTGTTAGAAATGATCAACACATTTTTTAAAATATTTGCCAGGTTAATGGGAGATTAAAGGGAACCCATTGCTATTCCATCTGGATCCAAGCATTACACAAATTAACATACAAGCTAAATAAAAATGATTTTCCTTTTTTATTATCCAGGAAAGAAAATCAAAGAAGAACTGGAATATCACATCAAACGAAATGTTCTCAAACCAGTTTTACATGCCTGGTGTGCCTGATTGGTTTTGACAGGGTGTTAAGAAGGGACGACACGTGGAGGGGTTCAAACACTTGGCATCAGATTTTATTCTTCTTATACGTTGCCTATTTCCATTTACCAATCATATTTCAAGAACATTAAATTCCCCCTTTGGAAGTCCATTTATCCTTTTCAATATTACTTCCACTGCTCCAAATCAAGCACTCATCACCTCTCGCAGAGAGTGGCCTCCTTATCAAACTCGTTTTTCTGTACTTAGAACTAAGTGATTGCATACATATGGCTGTGATTGCACTACAGATCTCACAGGGAGATCTTCAGAATCTTCAATGAAAATTTTGTTGACAGCAGAGCTCCAAGTTGGTCAAAGTTCACAAGTGTCATGCAGAATCACAAATTTACCTGAAGTTGGCTGGAGATGGAATGCCTCACAGAGAAACTCTTAAATTAAAATAAATTTTGCAAGTCATGAACCACAATCATTTGATTGTATATTTTCTATGGAAAAAAGTAACATTATGTTAGAAGGTAAGTATCATTGTTTCTTGATATGTAGACAAATACATACAAATACATACAAATATACACATATTTGTGACATCTTTTCCCTAGAACTATTTTTCTTCATTATTCCCATGAAGTATCACCACATACCTGATTGATTAGTAAAGAATCTGAGTGACATTATCTCACTTAGATGCTATTGGCTGCAATAGAAAGCCTGACTAAAACTGGTTTAGATTGTAAACGATTCTTCTCACATAACACCTCTCTTTAGCACTAACCCTCTTCTCTGTGATTTTCTTGGAATTGTCTTTCTTTGCATATTGGCTTTATCTCCAGACTAAGAGGAAGATGGTAGCAGCAGGTTCAGGCATCATATTCAGACATTACCATATCCAAAGGAGAACAAAGAACTACGTTTTCTCAAATCTACTACTTAGGAACGAGAAAATGTTCCAGAACACCCCTAAAATGGTTGCATTGTATCTTCAAAGAATATATATTTGAGTCTTAACCTCTGATTCCTGTGAATGTGACCTTCTTTGGAAATTGAGTCTTTGAGGACATGATTACTTAGGATGAGGTTGTACTCCGTTAGAGTGAACCCTCAATCTAATGATGGACATACTTATAAGAAAACACTGTGAATACACAGAGAGACAGAGGAGACACACAGGGGAAGAGATCAGTGAAGGCAGAGGCAGAGACTGGAGATTGCAGTTGCAAGCCAAGAAATAAGGATTGCCTGCAACTACCAGAGGCTGGGAGGGAGTCAAGGAACAAATTCTTCCTCAGAGCCTCCAGAAGGAACCAAACCTACAGACACCTTAATTTCAGACTTCTGGCATCCAGAACTATGAAGGAATACATTTCTATTGTTTTAAGCAACCCAGTTTGTTGTGATTTATTACAGCAGTAACTAATACAACTCTCAGGCCTTCCTTACACATCTTATTGGCCAGGATTGGGTTACATAACTATTCCTAAACAAATCACTGCCAAGGAGAATGGATTATGACTATTGGTGTGGCTTAGTCATTGGTGGAATGGATGATGGGCACTTAGCCACAAGAACCGCTGTAGTCACCTTTCACTCCTCCCTCTTCCTCACCAACTCCTACATTTAGTCATCAGATTCCATAGATTATCACTTTTGACTGTAAGCCTTTCTTTTTATTTTATATTTTATCTTTAAGTATTTACATAGTTCAAAAATCACAATGATATTTTCAAAAAGCATGTAGAAGTCTCCTTTGCACTTGCTATAGTGTGAGTGTTTCTATCATCTTAAAATTCATGTTGAAACCCCCAAGGTGGTGATATTAGGAAGTGAAGCTTTTGAAAGGTGATTAGGTCATAGTGCTCTCCCTTCATGCCTAGGATTAATGTCCTTATGAAAGAGACACCAGGCTGGACGTGGTGGCTCACACCTGTAATCCCAGCACTTTGGGAGGACAAGCCGAGTGGATCACCTGAGGTCAGGAGTTTAAGACCAGCCTAATCAACATGGGGAAACCCTGTCTCTACTAAAAAATACAAAATTAGCTGAGCCCGGTGGCACATGCCTGGAATCCAAGCTACTCGGGAGGCTGAGGCAGGAGAATCGCCTGAACCCGGGAGGCAAAGGTTGCAGCGAGCCAAGATCACGCCATTGCACTCCAGCCTGGGCAACAAGAGCAAAATTCCCTCTCAAAAAAAAAAAGAAAAGAAGAAGGAAGGGGGGGGGGGGGGGGGGAGGGAGGGAGGGAGGGAGGGAACTTTGAGAAATGAATTTCTATTGTTTATAAGCCACCCAGCTTATGGCGTTTTGTTATAGGCAACTGAACAATCTAAGATTCTACCCATGCCCTAGTCACTCTATTCTCTAACCACCACCTGACAGTCAGGTAGCCATTTTTATCAGGTTCTTCTATACATTTCCAATGTTTCTTTATGTAGGTATTTTTGCAATAAATATGTTGTCCTTACAATAAATATACAACTTGGTTTTTAAATAACTCTCAAGACTCTTCTGGAGAACTTTTTCCCAAATATGAACCTAAAAACAAGTTGAGACTCTTCTAAATGTGGAGCCCTGTGCGACCACGCAAGTCATACACCCATGGAGCCATCCCTGGGACTACATATTACTTGTAAGCTACCATTAATCTGGATCTAAACTTTTTTCCTAATCCTACAGTCAAGTCCCCTTTGACATTCTATGCCTTAGCTATACCAAGGTTATGTCAATTTCTTGTGTCCCAGGTTTATTCTCTCACCTATGACTTCCATGAGCTATTGTCTCCTCATCTTTCCTGTTATCTGAGTCTATGAATCCTGCAGTCCTTGGCTAGTATTTTATTTCCTTTGGGAGGCCTTCTGTGAATCCTTATACTAGTAAGCATTCCCCCTCTGTATGCTCACAGGGCCCCTATAACCCAACTCAAAACACATCATACTTGCAAATAACTAACAAATATCTCTTTGGCATGATGTTAATATTGCCTAATATTTACTGAGTGCTTACTATGTGCCCAACTGGTCAGCGACTAAGGTGAGACAAGTAAGGTGCATGCCTTGGGCACAAAATTTCAGGGGGTGTCCAAAACTATGTAAACAAAATTATAGTATTTTAATGTAATATTTTCAAATATCAAAATGCATGCCTAAAATCCAGGTGAACAAAATATAAATATTATAATTAAAGACAAGCTTCTTACTATCTATAAACTATAACTACTGTCTATATACTATCTATAACTACAACTACTATCTATGTCCTAAAATCAGTATACTGATTTTTCCTTTTGCCTCAGGCTACCTTAGGTATCTGCACTGGTGCCCAGCATTGCACTAAGCCCTCTTCATACTTCAACTCAATGAATTTTTAAAGCAGTTCTGTTTACAAAGAGATAATCATTTTCCTCCTTTTATAAATGAACTGTCCTTAGGCTTAAAGAGGTTCAGCAGCTATGATCAGTCCCATGGCTAAGGGTGGTGCAGAGATTCACACTCTAGTCAGACTGCCTCCACAGTCACTGCTCTTAATCACTGCTAAGTTGTCTCCTGGCAGGAGAATACATGTCATTAGAAACTTTGCCATATACTTTCTATTTTAAATATATGTTTAGACACATTATAAATTACCTGACCCCGAAACACTTCTTGTGGTGAGTGGAGAAATGACATGAGAGAAAAACATTTATAAAAATAAAAGCAGTAAATCATTTGTTTATTCAAGCTAAAATGTATCAAAAACTTGCAAATTTAATCATCTGCTAACTTTCAAATTTCAACTCCTCCTTCCTCATTCCTACAGTAGTATATTTTTAAGAGGTTTAAAAATCTTCCTTCAAGTAATACTCCCTTAGTCAATAAAGACATGTTTGCAATAGAAAAATATATCCATTTCAGTTAACATATGAGTCAAGTCATATCCATATGGTAATTTGCCCTTGAGGGCTAAAAACGTGTCAAATAGGATTTTTTCCTATTCTGGATGGGTGATCATCCTTCTGTTAGAATCAGTCACATGATTTAATGAAAAGAGATAATACAAATGAGATTTTGCTACATTAAAGAAAAAAATCCTAATTTTTACAGATATTTTTTCATCTCACTTCTAAGGCATAGTGATTGTCAGGTGTGTTCTTTTATTTCTTCATGTGCGCTGTTTTTTTAATGTTGCAAAACAAGTAGAAGAATAACACTAATTTGACTAATGGCAAACACTCTGCAAAGTGTTTGAAAAAATACTTTTTTTTTTTCATGATTGCCTCATTATTTTCAAAGATCATTAAACAATAGAGAGAGGTCAAGTGTCCTCATTTACATTTTGTTCTTGAGGAAATAAAATCACAAACCGTCTCAGTGACTTACCCTAGATAACTCGGATATCAACATCGTATTTCATTACTATGTCCAAATCTCCATATTGTGGTCTAATTCTGTAAGTGAAGAAGAAGAAGAAAGGGTTTATGATTCAGAAAAAAATAGCATAGGTGGCAGTCTGGGGTGAAAGGTGGTGAAGTAAACCTATGACATTTAGAGAAATGTAAACTCTATGAACAAAACTATTTGCATAGTGATTTTATATACAATGGGATAATATGTATTTTTGCTATTATGCCTTGAGATATGCAACATTATTATGCTCATTTACATAGAAATTAACTGAAAATCAATGTCGAACAATTAGTAAATGACGAAACTGGAATTTATTTCCATGTCCTTGACTCTAAGTTTCTTTTCTTGTTATTATATCATAAAACTCAAGAAATAATTACAGTTGACACTTGAATAAATCAGAGGTTAGGGGCAGCCACCCTCCCATGCAGTCAAAGCCACATATAATTTTTGACTCCCCAAAAACTTAGTAATAGCCTACTGTCGATCAGAAGCCTTACTGGTAATGTAAACAGGTACAAAAATATGTTAGGTGACCAACATATTTTGAATGTGTGTTATATACTGTACTCTTAGAATAAAGTAAGCTAGAGAAGAAAATGTTATTAAGAAAATCATAAGGAAGAGAAAATATATTTACTATTCATTATGTGGAAGTGGGACATCATAAAAGTCTTTATCTTCATATCTTCACATTGAATAGGCTAAGGAGGAGGAAGAAGAGGAGGGTCTGGTCTTGCTTAGTCTGTCTTAGGGATGGCAGAGTTATAAGAGCTGCACGTGAAGTGGACCCTTGTAGTTCAAACTCATGTCATTCAAGGGTCAGCTGTACTTGCATGTTTCTTAGTAATCAATAAAATATCTAGGTGCTGCAAATTCATTTATCTAAATTCACTTTATAGTTATTTAAACATGAGTGTAAAAAATAAAAATTTTAAAATTTAATGGAAATACATCTATTAAAATTGAGCTTTAAATATTCAGGGAAATTTTATGTTACATTAAGTGAAAGATAAATGATTAAGCAAATGGGTTTATCTACTCAGTTTTTTTGTCACTTTTTTGACATTAGAATACTTAGTAGATAATAAAGTGTCCCAGGAGGCATAATTCTGATGACAACAGACACCAAATGCTAAAAGCTCTTGCTATGTTTTAGTTAAAAGCACTCTAGAAAACAGAAGTCAAAGCACAGACTAAGTACCAGAGCTCAATTTGTGTGTGCAGTTCCAGGGCAGTGAGAATGAGGGAGAATGGATTTAGCCATCAAGAATGGCAAGAAATTCAAGGTGATGCGTTACTATACTGGCAACTGTTTCAAGAGGAGTCATGAAAAGACACCCCTAGTTATTCCGTGGGTGTATCTGTACAGTCATGCAGAATATCTCTGGAGAGGTGTAAGAAAAAAAAGAAGTCGGCCACAGAATAGTCCAGTGGAAGATGAAAGAAAAAATGTAGTAGCCTTCACAGATCTTGCCCATATCCTCTATTCTGCTGTTCAATGTTGTCCCTTTAGAATGTAGCTCCTCACAGTTCTGGGCTGCATGCTATCTTCAGCAACCTCTTGAGAAGCATAATTCTATGTCCCACAGTATGGCTAGTAGGTCCAAAGCAGTTTAACCATGTTGGTGTGCATGGAGTAAGTCATCCATGACAGTGGCAGAAAGGGAACAAGAGGCTGAGGTTCCTGGGGATAGGTGAGGCCAAATGAGTATGAAGAAACACTTAAGATGTGCCTGATAAAGTCAGTGATTCCACTATTCAGTTGTTGCATGGACTTACATAAGCTAGAAAATTTAATTCCCCTAATTCATTATTTCTGATAAATAGTAGAAACACTTTCCCTAAAACTCAATTTGGAAATTTCTAAACTGTATTTTATTCCAGTACTTTGCCAACCCCACATGCAATTGCTTGAAAATTCCCACGGATTCTTTTACAATAATTTCTCATAGTCAGTAATTCCTTTTCATAAATGTTTTAATCATCCTAGCTCAATCTGTCAAGGGTCTCTGTTGTAAGACTCTTCTTAATGATCACTCTGATATTATTTCTTTGTACCTTCAAACTATTTTATATATCTTAAATTAAGCCCTATTTAAGGAAGAAAAAAAAACAGAAAGTTTTGTAAATATTTCCAAATGTCTACAAACTCATTGCCATATTTTAAAATTATATCCCTTTAGAAGATAATCTCCAGATTATCCAAAAGACTCCCAGGATTGAGTACTACTACATAACTTCTGACTTCTAATCAAAGTGTATGTTGGCTCCAGAATTACTAGGATTCTCTCTGACTAAAAAGCATTCCTTCCAAGAAAAACACAATGTATAAACAATAAAAAGGCAATAGTTTCAATAAAAGAAATATGATGAGAAAATAATCACTCTGCATAGGAGAATATGGATAGGCTGAGTGAAAGAGAATTTGCCCTGTACTAGTCAGTACCATATTCACTTTGAGAACAGCCATGTAAACTAGCACATAAAATTTGATATTGCTATTTTGAATTATCTTAGTTTTTCTGTTTCTTTAGTATTTAATTTTATATTTATTTTTGTTTTATAAGATTTATCATCATAAGAATTTTTACTGAATTTACAGCTTTACGTTTTTATATAGCATTAACAATAATTTGCATCCATGCTAGAAATCCAAGAGAACTGTGGCAGCTTCTTTAAAAATGTCCTGTAAATTGTTTGAACTTGAAATATATCATTGCTGACATATCTCTAATTACGCCATTGCCTGATACAAAATCTTTAGAAGTTTCTTACTGACTATAAATTTAAGTTAAAATTCATGAATCTGGCCATTCTTACATGTATGTTCTCCTTCAATGTACCTGTTTTGTTTTCCAAACTATCTCAGCACATGTACACATACAAACAAATGCTCACTTATCCTTTTGCTATAGTACAAATGTTTGTGTACCACCAAAATTCATATGTAAAAACTTAGCCTCCAGGTGATGGTATTAGCAGGTGAGACTTTTGGAGGTAACTAGCTTATGAGGGTAGATCCTTCATGAATAGGATTTGTGCCCTTGTAAAAGAGACCTCAGAGAACTGGTTCCTTGCACCACATGTGAACATGGCAAAAAGGTGCCATCTATGAACCAGAAATTAAGTCCTCACCAGACATAGAATCTGCTTTAAGACTTCCTAGACTCCAGAAATAGATTTCTATTATTTATAAGCCACTCTGTATGATATTTTGTTACAGTAGCCCAAACTAAGACATCTGTTTTTATTTGAATTTCTTTTTGCTACAGTCTCCTTATGACAAGTCTTATCCATGTATTAAAATCCATGGCTTTGTTCTGATCCTTCAAGTACTTTGGACTTGACTCTTCATTAGAATTCTGTGAAGTTTTGTGCCTATCATTCTTATGGCACTCAGCATATCTGCTTTATGTAATGGAAGCTTGTATAAATTCCAAGGCAAAGTTATCTTATCTTCATCTGAGAATCCTCTAATTGGCCCAGCTCGGTATTTTGTATAGGTTTTCTGTTCAATAAATACTTGTTATACTAATGTAACACACAAAACAAAATTAGCTGCTCACACATTTGAAAATATCTATATACTGGGAAAATAATCACCATGAAATTATTGATGGCTAAATATGAGACAAATAAAGGATGCTCCAAAGGAGTGAATGTATGTGTAATTTGTTGAACACCTAGCAAATAATGACATTCTAAATGAAACACTTTTAGAAGGTAATGGCAAACATTGGAATTTAAGATTTTGTATTGGTATTGACTAACATCACTAATGAAAAAAAAATAGCAAAAAGGGTCCAAAATACTTCTTCATAGGATACCAATTAACTGCTAATCTGTTTGCTCTAATAGGCCACTATTAGAGGAAATGATAAAATTAGCTATGCACTTAAGAAACATTTATTACCTACATATTACTTTTGCCCTGAGACTAATGCAATTCAGCAAACTTGTACAATAAAATCAGCCCCAAAAGAGTTCAACAAACACAAGCTTTTATCCATACTTACTTGAAATAATGTGTTTTTAAAAAATAAAAAAATAAAAAAAACCTAAAATCCTAAACAGTCAAAGGAAATGAGAAAAATCCGTTTCTTTAAATGATTTTTGAATACTCCTTTTTTAAACTTCTGAATTGCTTTCTGCATCTAGAATGCTATCTAAATCCCTGCTGATTTATTCTTACACTTTCAGCAGGATTTCATTGTTCTGGGGCACCAGACGGTCTTGTTAATAACGGCAAATCCTTTCAGTCCCTTTTTGGTGCAGGTTAGGCTTTGATTGACAAGGTAATAAAAGTGTTAATGAGACAGAGTGGCACAGTCAGAGATCGATAGTTGCCAATAAGAGAAACAATACTGATACTCAATTTGTAAAATTCCCTCAAACCAGTTAAAAATATTTTGCATCAGCCGGGCGCGGTGGCTCAAGCCTGTAATCCCAGCACTTTGGGAGGCCGAGGCGGGTGGATCACGAGGTCAAGAGATCAAGACCATCCTGGTCAACATGGTGAAACCCCGTCTCTACTAAAACTACAAAAAATTAGCTGGGCATGGTGGCGCGTGCCTGTAATCCCAGCTACTCAGGAGGCTGAGGCAGGAGAATTGCCTGAACCCAGGAGGCGGAGGTTGCGGTGAGCCGAGATCGCGCCATTGCACTCCAGCCTGGGTAACAAGAGCAAAACTCTGTCTCAAAAAAAAAAAAAAAATATATATATATATATATATATATACACACATTTATATTTCGCATCAAAATAGACTTTTCATTTGATAATTAATGATTTTCTTTTTAGTGTGTGGCAAAGCTGTCATAGACATCGTACGAAACTATAACCATGCCTAGATTGGATGCTGTCCATAAAATCATACCAGACTTTCCTAGTTTGCTGTTTGCTTACCTGGTAGGCTTCAGAGAAAGTGTTGTTACAAAAGACTGAAGTCAGAACCAGAATGGACTTTTCAGCCCCTTCACTGAGCAGTTGGGTTGCGCACAGCAAGTTTGTAAACTTGCCTGAGCCTCAGATTTAAATCTGTTGATGGACTTTACTGACAACCTCCTTGCAAAGTACTCATAAAGGATAAAAGCTATGAAATCGGTAATGAAGTAAACAGTGTCTGGGGCAGAGGAGACATTTCAGAATATGTATAGCAATTTCTTCTCAGTTATGCCTGGTTTAGAGCCTAAAGAAAAGTTTTGGTTTTTTTTTTTTTTTTTTTTTTTTCTTTTCTTCATCTTGGACATCCATGCTATATTGAATTGGAAAACCACTGGTGAATTCAGGAGGTATAAATAGATATCTACAATTGCTTTTGAATCCTTTGTTTTTATTTGGTCTGATTCCATTTTGATTTATTTCTCTATTCCTTTGTATCAATTAGCATTTTTTGCATAACAAACCATATTCAGACTTACTGACTCAAATAATAAACACATATTATTTCTCAGAATTTTATGGGTTAGCTGGGTGTACTTCTGTCTAGGCCAGGCTAGCTGGAACAAGACAATGTAGGATGATCTCTTTCATGTCTAGTGGTTTGTTTGTCAGTGGAAACTACAGAGTTGAACTGGCCTCATGCATCTCATTACCTAGCAAGCTATCACTGGTGTGTATTCATGCCATCGTCGTGGGGGTCCCAAGAACAGCAAGAAAGGCAAAGACCAATGAGTATGCACTGCTCAAGTCTGTTTTTGCCACGTCTGCTATTATCTTATTAATCAAAGCAAGTTGTGTTGTCAAGCCCAGAGTAAGAGCGTGCATATAGAGAGGTAAATTATTGAGGCCATTTCTACAACAAACTACCACATCTTCACACTTTGTATACTCAGGTGTCCTCAAGAAACACATGCATTTTTCAATAGAACAATAATACTTTTCAGATATAATTTAGTCAGAGTTAAATGTAACAAGTGCTTTTAATATGCTTTTATATTTTGTATTCCCATTGAGTGTCTGATTAGCTCTTAATTAGACAGAGTGCTGAGAAGTACATTTGAAGCAAATAGACCATTTATACTCCATACATATGGTGGTTTTGTAGAAGTTCTTTGGCTTGTAGAAAAATGTTAGTTTTACCTTTCCAGTTTAAAAAGCATGGCTTTTCCTTTGCTTTGATTCTTTTCTACTTAAATCAATTACACTTGGGTTGATAATACCTTTTAGTTTTAAAAGGGAACCAACGTATCTCAGAACCTGAGTTGTTCCTATTTCTTTGCTGTCTACCTTGGTTTTGTCAGTTTTATGCCATGTAATACGACCCCAAACTAAAATGTCTTCCATCTAAAAAATGGTGACAAGGACAAGGAAATTATATTAGTCTACATGGATTGCCATAACAAAATACCCCAGGTTGGGTGGCTTAAACAACAGAAATTTATTATCTCACAATCCTGGAGCTGAGGAAGTCCAAGATCAAGGTGCTGGTCAATTTCATTCTTGGGAGAGCCTCTTTCTGGCTCCTAGATGTCAGATTTCTCACATAATGGGGAGGAAGAAAGAGAAGGAAAGACGGGAAGAGAGAGAAAGAGAGGGAGGGAATTCTCTGGTGTCTCTTCCTGTACACACACTAGTTATTGCATATCAGGACTCCATCACTAAGGTCTCATTTAATCTCAGTTACCTAGTTACAGGCTCTACCGTCAAATACAGTCACACTTAGTGTTAGGACTTCAATATATGGATTTTGGGGAGAGTCACAATCAGTCCATAGAAAGAATACCGAAAAAGTGAAATCCAAAAGCTTAAATGTTTACACACTTCATCAATTTAATTGAAATAGACATGATCTATATAGTGTGTGATGATTATGCAAACTTCTACGTCTCTCTGTGCAGCATTGACTAATCACAATACAGATGAATGAAGCAAACAAACCTAAAATTGGTCAAGAAATATTATCCTAAGAATATGTAACCAAAGTAAAATTTGGCAGGCATGGCCTGCTGCAGCATCTAGGAAGTCTGTTGAAAATAACTTGAAGAATCATGAAGAATGCAAACTGTTTCTTCTTTCTTTTAATTAACAAAGTAAATAAATCACTTCATAATGCTGTTTCTTATAAGACTTCTTAAAATATATTCTTGATGTGTCTCTGGTTTCAGCAATAGGTTGGGAAAACTTAGATAATGTGACTGGAATGTAAATTTATATTTCCAATGCTAAAATATATTTTTCCCAGAGTAGTAATTGTTTGAAAGTCTGAGAAGTATAAATTTTATTCTGTAAGTACTCTATGGCTTTTTCTAAGGAACATAAAATAGATAAACTTAGAAATATTTAAAGCAATTTATAAATGTCTTTACACATTCATGGCAAAATGCTTAGTAAAATTTCAGGTACAAAATTCTCTAGGGTATTACATTGTTGAGTGTCTTAAAGAACTATAAAATTTCCTATCCCCATTATTTCTCCTGTTTAATTTCCTGTCACCACAGATGAGTCTGGGCTTTGTTTGTTTTGCCAACTACAGAGTTGAAAACTCTGACCGTGAGATACTAAATTATAAAAGGAGGCATTTTTTTTCTCCTTGTTAAAATTCTTTTTGAAAAGGACATGGAAAAACTTAGTATTAATACTGCCCAGTATTATGTCAAAACTACAGACTAAAAGTCTTTCACTTCTGTATTGAACATGTCATAATGAAACAAATTTTAGTTTAAGTTGCTTGGAAATATATGTTTGACTGTATATTCTTACAGTTTGTTTGTTTATTTTTGTTAATACACTCAGGGGATTAAGACTGGTATCTAGGAAGGTGTGTTAATCAGCTTTGGGCTGTCAGAAAATACCACAGACTGGGTGACTTAAACCACAGAGTTTTGTGTTCTCACATTTCTGAAGCCTGGGAAGTTTAAGACCAGGGTGTCAGCTGATTCACTTCTTGGTGAGGGCTTGCTTGCTGGCTTGAAGACAGCTGACTTCTCTCTGAGGCCTCACTTGGTGGGAAAGGAGTGAGGGGTTGGGGGGAAGAGGGAGAGAGAGTCTCTGGTGTCTCTTAATATGAAGTTACTAATCCTAACATGAAGAGCTTCAACGTTATGATCTCATTTAAACTTTATCACCTCCTCACAGGCCCCATCCCTGTCTCCAAATACAGTCACAAGGTGGGTTAAGGCTGAATCATATCAGTTTGAGGGATAGGGACAGATACAAGGCAATCCATAGCATGAGGCAACTGCTGGACCTGCAAGTCAGACTGCAAGGCTAATCTTTCCTGTTGAAATTTCCTTTTAGGCCCCACAAACTGATGGGTTTTTCATCATTAATTAGGTAGTAGTTTTCCAAATTGTCAGTTATCATGTGCCTGTTGATTTTGATGCTGTCTAGTGTAGATCCAGCTTCAAAGGTCATCCTTAAGAAGAGAAAATAGACTTCTCTACTAGTGTGAAGAGACCAACGGACCTGTGGTTCAACCATCTCATCCAGTGGAAAGGCAGGAGGCTCATCTCCTTCTCCCTCCTTCCCATTCCTCCTACCACCTTCACCTCCAAAGCATTCTCCAGATTATGAAGAGAAAATACAGAAATCAACTTTTATATTTGCTTTTTACTTGTTATTTTACTCAACAAAAATGTTGCCAGATGTTATGCTATAAATCAGGGGTACAAATAGCATTCATTTATTCCTTCAGTGAATATTTATCACGTGTCTACTATGTGCTCGACACGACTACAGAATCTGTGAATAAAATAGAAAAAGATTCATTTCCTCCTCGAGTTTATATTCTAAGGGAGAAAAACAAACAGTAAATAATCAGTTTTAGAAGTTAAATGATATGGCAGGTTAGAAGTTGATAAGTGCCAATAGTTACCAGAGCAAAGTAAGAAGGCACAAAGTGAAGAGAAGGGGACAAGTTGCATGAATAAACAAAGTGGTCTAGGTTGACCTCACTGAGAATGTAAAATTTGAGTAGGGAACCAAAGATGAGTGTGTTAGCTAAGTAGATAGCTAGGGTTGGGATATTCCAAGCAGAGGGAAAAACTAAAGCAAACATTTAGACTGGCATGTGTCTGTGAGCTCCAGAAACAGCAAAGAGGCTAATGTGATTGGAGCAGAGTGAGCAAAAAATCAGATTAGAAGAATTATATTATGTAAGGCCTTGTAATCAGAAGGTTACCATTAACTCATGACTTCAGGAGGCACCTTGGGGTTCCAAAAAATGCTCTGACGTATTTTTTAAGTATTATTTTTTAGAGTTAAGTTCTATAAGACAAATATGATTGTATTTTGCTTTTTAATTCAATTTGATCCTCTGTCTTTAGGTAAATGGTTTTGGAGTCAGTTCCACCATCTTTGTATTACTTATTTGTCCTTCCCCTCTTTCCTAGTGTACTTATTTTTCTCTTTTTTTCTCCTTTTGAATTGGCATGGTCTCACCAATCCCCAGTTATTTTTTTCCTCTACACATTTTTAAGTTCCTCATCTAACTTTTTTCATTTCGCTGTTTTTCCAGCATGCTTATTTAACTTCATCAGTTCTAAGCTGAATATCTTTATTTTCCCTTTGAAAAATACAATGACGTTAGAATGGTTAATTCCAATAATTACTCTCCTTCCTCGCTTATATATTATTGGGTAAGATTTTTGTAAATCAAAAAGTGTCTGAGACATATCTCAATAAATTAGAGGTTTACTTTGCCAAATTGAGGATGTGCCTAGGAAACAGAATCACAAGTTATAGTAGAATTGGCAGAATTCTTTCCAAAGACAGTTTTGAGGGGACCAAGCAGGCAGGAAGAAGAGGAGAAAAGAAAAATAAAAGAGAAGGGTAGTCAATGAGGCTACATTCAATGATTACATTCTTTTGTGTGTGTTGGGCGGGGGGGCAGGGTGAGGGGTTTGCTGCCTCCATCCTCCTGTCACCTATATCCGGCATTTCTCCTCATGTTATCCCTCCCCAACCTCCTCATCCCCTGCTGTTCCTCCCCTATTCCCTCTCAGCAGACCCCAGTGTGTGATGCTCCCCTCCCTGTGTCCCTGTGTTCTCATTGTTCAACACCTGCTTATGAGTGAGAACATATGGTGTTTGATTTTCTGTCCTTGTGTCAGTTTGCTGAGAATGATGGTTTCCAGATTCATCTGTGTCCCTAAAAAGGACACAAACTCATCGTTTTTTATGGTTGCATAGTGTTTCGTGGTGTATATGTGTCACATTTTCATTGTCCAGTCTATCATCGATGAGCATTTGGGTTGGTTCCAGGTCTTTGCTATTGTAAACAGTGCCGCAATGAATGTATGTGTGCATGCATCTTTATAATAGAACAATTTATAATCCTTTGGATATATACCCAGTAATGGGATTGCTGGGTCAAATGGAATTTCAATTTCTAGAACCTTGAGGAATCACCATACTGTCTTCCACAATGGTTGAACTAATTTACACTCCCACCAACAGTGTAAAAGTGTTCCTATTTCTCCACATCCCCTCCAGCATCTGTTGGCTCCAGATTTTTTAATGACAGCCATTCTAACTGGAGTGAGATGGTATCTCAATGTGGTTTTGATTTGCATTTCTCTAATGACCAGTGATGATGAGCAGTTTTTCATATGTTTATTGGCCTCATGTATGTCTTCTTTTGAGAAGTGTCTGTTCATATCCTCCACTTTTGAATGGAGTTGTTGTATTTCTTGAAAATCTGTTTTAGTTCTTTGTAGATTCTGGATATTAGCTCTTTGTCAGATGTGTAGATTGCGAAAAATTTTTCCCATTCTGTTGGTTGCTGATTTACTCTAATGATTGTTTCTTTTGCTGTACAGAAGCCCTGGAGTTTTCTTGTGAGGCTTTGATTAGTGCTAATTGAGTCCACACTTTACATGCAAAATTTAGTTTGGAAACAAAAGGAAGTCACTTTTTGGTTTGTTTTCTTGTGTTTTTGTTTGGTTTGGTTCCATTTGGGTTGAGGTTGGGGTGTGTCTGTGTGTAGGTGTGAGTGTGTGTGTGTGTGTGTGTGTGTGTGTGTCAGTTTCCAAGCTTAGCTTTTCCCTTTTACATAGTGAGTTTTGGGTCCCGAGATTTTATTTTCCTTTCAGTTTTTTTTTTTTTTTTTCTTGAGACAGAGTCTCACTCTGTCACCAAGGCTGGAGTGCAGTAGTGTGATCTGTGCTCACTGCAAACTCCACCTCATGAGTTCAAGTGATTCTCCTACCTCATCCTCTCTAGCAGCTGGGTTACAGGTGTGTGCCACTAGGCCGGGAAATTTTTGTATTGTCAGTAGAGGCAAAGTTTCACCATGTTGGTCAGGCTGGTCTCGAACTCCTGACCTCAGGTGATCTGCTCATCTCAACCTCCCAAAGTGCTGGGATTATAGGCATCCTTTCACATTTTATCTCTGTCTTAAGTTCTTTTTTTTTTTAACCTTTCACAATTAGACAGGATAGTTATTGTTTTACAGTCAGTGATGGTTTAGATTTTTGCCACAGCCTTGCCATTGTTTTGCTTACCATAAGTTCTTCTTATGGTACTTCTGACCTTTCTATTATGATCCTTTCTCTCTTAAAGGAGATGTTTTAGACATTCCTTTAGTTAAATTCAATTGTCAATAAAATCTCAGTTCTTGTTTACCTCAAAAAACTATTTCTTTCTTTTTCTGAAAAATAAAATTTTGCTCAGTATAGAATTCCAGGTTAACAGATATTTTCTTTCATATTTTAGATATATCATTCTACTATCACCTGACTTCCACTGCAGTTATTAAAAATCACCTGTCATTTAAGCCTTCATTCTTTTGTTTATCATCAAATTGTTTTCCCTCTGGAGGCTTTTATGTAATTATATTTGTAATTAATTACATTAAAACTTTTCCAAATGAAATATCTGCATTGCTGGAATAACTCTGCATGCCATGATTCTAATAATATACTTTTGGATGTTATTTACTAATAACATATCTAGGATATTCACTTCATATTAGGATTTGCACTTGCTTTACCCTTTGCATAGAATGATCTGCAATCCTTCTGTCTAGCTTCTTCCTGTCAATCAGGTGTCAGCCTGAGTGTAGCTTGTTCCACTGGGCCTTTCTTTTTCAAGCAATCTAAAAATATCCTCCCTTCAGTCTTCATACCATCACCCTTTTTACATTTGTGTCAGCACTCTGAGAACTACAGTCATCCTACCAATATGCTTGCTAATGTGTCTGCTTCTGAACCTTTCCATTCTCCCTTCCCAAACCTGTGTGAATGCAGAATGTTCCCACAGGGCCCTCTGTTCCTTATGGAAAAGAGCACAACGTTCCTTTGTCCTGGAAGCTTACACAAAATCAGAGGATTTGTGATTAAAGGATTGCTGACTTTTGTCATTCCTTTTAACTTGGGGTTTGAGGGGGATGCACATCAGTATATGTCGCCAAGCTGCCTGGGTCACAATTTCTTACTTTAATTTTATTTTTTAAATGTTATTAAATATGTATATTTTTAAATTAAAACAGGAATAAACAGTATGATCTTATTTTTCATAAAATAAAAAATATTTGTTCATTCAGATCTATATTTTATTTATATTCATATAAATGTCTGAAGATAGTACTGTGAAGTGGAGAGTGATGGTGTCAGTTTATTATAGCTTTTCCCCCAAAGCTTTAAGCATATGGGTAATTTTTGTTTCCTTTTCATGTTTTACTACATTTATAAAATAATAAAAATTAGCCCAAAATTCACCAAGGATCCCATTAACTAAATAAATACATACATGCATAGAAAATTAATTGTCCCCCCCAAATCTCTTCTTTCTTTCTTAACTCTTAGAAATATAGATTTCGCTTTCTGTCAATTACATGAAACTGAGCTTCCAGCTTTCATTAAACCTTTCCCCGATTCTATTCAGGCTTCTAAAACACAACCTCTTATTTACCAATTGTTCTTTAAATAATTTTTTGCCACTTCATGAATTGGCAAGTGCTGGAATCAAAGGTACCCCTTAATCACACATGCTGCTGAGGAAATTGACATAACCTTTTGCCTTTGGAATCTTCAAGCCCTCATGCCCAGATATCTGAGAAAGCACTGCTACAGTCTTCCATCAGCTTGTATATCAAAACACTGAATGTATAGCACAAGAGAGCTTAACCCTGCACATTTTCTCTGAACAGGGCCATAAAGAAAGAGTACCCATAAAAGGAGGTCTATATAACTGAATTTCATGGGGGAACAGGAATATATTCTATTTTATGAGAAATTCTTAAGCCTTGGAGCCCAATTGTAAGGCACTGTATTTCATTTCAATTCTTTTTACTGGGGAAAAAAATAAAAGATGGATTACTCTCTGAACTAATGAAACTCAAATGGCTAGCAGATTGAGCTCTCATATCTTTGCTCCAGTTTTTGAAGTATTTGCAATGCAAATAAGTGTTCAAGATTCCTATGGCTACACTAACATTTATGTGTGTTGTGCCAAATAAAATAGCTATTTATGTGTTTAAGGGAGAGTATTTCTTGTTCTGTGTGTACACACCTGGGCTCACTTCCCTTGAGAAGGTGCCTCAACAGCACTAGTATAACAAGACAATAACAACGAAATAATAGAGATTTATAGTGATTGTCCAGAAGTCAACAGGGGTTGGCTCACACAGTGAGTGTAACCATAACAAGTGTCAAGTTTTTTCAAGCAGAAAACAAAGGCAGAGCTGTTTGATGTGATCTAAGTTTGAGCCGGAAAGCCACACTGAAACTACAAGCTAGATTCATGGCATGCTCTTGCTCCCAGGATGAAAAAAAGAAGAAAAAGAATCATAAAATATTAAACTGTAAACCCTACAACCCAAATTGCATGGAAAATTCCTATTTTTAAGGAAAATATAATGATTTTTCATTGCTGGTGATGCTTCCTAAAGCTCCAAACCAGTCCACAGATTTTAATTTTTTCCTCTCTGTCCCCCAGGCTGGAGTGCAGTTGTGCAATCTTGACTCCCTGCAACCTCACCTCCTGGGTTCAAGTGATTCTCCTGCTGAGTAGCTGAGATTACAGGTGCCTGCCACCATGCCCAGCTAATTGTTTTTATTATTATTGTTTTTTAGTAAAGATGTGGATGTATTTTGTTGGACCTATACAATAATAAGGAAATCAGAACATTTCCACATTTAAAAGCCTAGATTTTCAGCTTATTTTAATTACAGAGGATTTAGCAAATTCCAAGTCACGCATTCATGGTAACCATCAAATGAGGCTGAGTAACAGCTGCCCATATTTTAGCTATTTCTTTCCTACTTGAGCACATTCTCCACTACTCTCTATTGTCTTTCATCTCCTACTCCTTTGCTAATTTATATACAGTCATTACTTGTCTGGCCCCTCTCAGTACTCAAGTCTGCATTCTCAATACAAATAAGTCCCCTCTTATTACTCCAGAGTCGGGTTTTATCATCAAGGACTTTACATCTCAGGAAAAGCTCTGAGATAGATATTATGTGAAATAATTTGAATGCAAATTACCGTAGTCTTAGAGGTTTTGAAATGACTTATCCATGTATATTAAGACACGCCTTTGAAGGGAAACTAGAATAAATTCGATTCACTCTTCATATGAGGTAAATTTTCCAATCTTTGAATTGGAAGAGAATGGCATCATGACATAATGAAATCATCCAGAACCTCGTGCTAACTCTGGGTCAGCGTTAGGCAGATTATTTTACTTATCTGGGTCTCAGGTTCCTCACCCCTAAAGTAGCTGTCTGATGTGATGAGGGCCCCTTCCAACTCTTGATTTCTGTATGAATCCCAACTAAGTGGAAAGAAGTATCTCTTTCTTAACGCTTCCTGGCTCCAGAGAGCAAATGTAAAAAGAAAGAACATGTTTGTTTCTACCTTCTAGTTGTTCAGGAGCCATTCTAAAGAGAAAATTATATTTAATCAGTATTTTCCAGCAAAACAAGTAATTTCTCCTGTCTTTAAATAATCTTGAATCCTCATTATCTAGCACAAGAAACCATGCTATAAGACACACTGAAGATCTGAAAGACTTCCCGATAGTGTCCAGGTTCCTGGGATTTCTCCAATAAATTATAGATATGCCAACCATCGACTTTCTAACAACTATCATGATGGTTATTGTTTATTGACATTTTACTAGAGTTTCTGCCAAGCATATCACATGCATCTTACTTAATTCTAGATATCATTTTATAAACACAGGAACCATTCATATCTATGCATTCCTATATGTTCCCTCTTAAGTGTCATCGTCAATACCATATTATGCAACCATATCACGTATGCTTAGAAATGAAAAAACATAAATCCAGGATGAGACAAAAAGCTTTCCTACTGTATAGAACAACCATGAAATCTTACAGGTTGATTATGGATTTTACGAGTTTATATCTGCCCATTACATCTCCATTTTATTTACACTCCAGTCACATATCTTTCTACCAATATATACTTCTTGTGTACACACACACACACATACAAACTCTAGTATATATTGACTTGAAATTTGTTTTGGAAAACACTTGTTATCCTGTTTCCAATTTGTCTCTCTAAATGCATATATTAATATTTAGTGGAGAATTCACTACATAATTACTTGGGATATAAAAGAAACTAGTAACAAATAAATTATTACTTTCATTATCCTCAGGTCTCTTGAAGAAACCACTTTAAAATGTGAAGCCTTACTTTCATCAGACATAGCAGAATCAGTCAATGATTCTGTAAAGGGCTAGATGGTACAATAAATATTTTGGGCTTTCCATAGCACATTGCCTCTGTTATAACTACTCAATTCTGTCATTGTACAATTGAAGCAGCCATAGATAATCTGGAAATGAATAAATGTAACTGTGTCCAATAAGACTTTATTTAGGGAAATTTAAATTTTATATGATTTCACGTGTCATTAAATATTATTCTTTCTTAGATTTTTTTCTCAACCATTTTAAAATTTGAAAACCTTTTAAAACTCACAGGGTGTAAAATCTGGCCGTACAAGGGCTATATTGGCCTGCAAGCCATAGTTTGCGAATCTTGAAATACAGAATGAAGGTAAAGCTACTTAGCTTATAGAGTTGCTGTGAATATACTGTATGCACATTAACCTATGTAACCTGCTTCATGGAGTATATATAATACAACAAACCCTCAACAAATAGCTTTTTGTAATTATTAATATAAATACGATTTTTTTCTTCAGTTTAAGCTATACTCTTTTATAATTAAAAAAAAACTTAATGGTAGATAGCAAGTATTACATTAAGATAATTCTAATAGAATTAGAAAAATAAAATTTAAGATACTTTATTATTGCTCATTTAATAAAGGTTGTGTTAGCAAGTGGTGTTTTATAGTTCTAGGTTAGACAATCTATTATCATAATTTTTATGTTAGGTCTGTATGATTTGTTTTCTAAATACTTTGAATATTCATAATACAACTTAGTCATCACAGTGATGACTTTAAGTCATTATGGGTCCTCACAGTGAGAAGAGAGCCTCAGGGTTTCACAAGTAGTTAAAATCTCAAGAGGAGTGTCATAATTCATGATTATCCAAGTACCTATTTAACAGGAGGGTTAAGGTAAACCATGTCATTATCAACAACATCTATTATTCCACTCAGCAATTCTATTGAAGAATGTTTGTGAGGGTTGCGTCCACCAGGGGGAGCTGAGATGCAGTGTTAATGTCAGAATGGGAAAAAATTTTTGCAATCTACACATCGGACAAAGGGCTAATATACATAATTTACAAAAACTAAAACAGATATACAAGAAAAAAACAAACAAACCCATCCTAAAGTGGACAAAGGATATGAACACACACTTCTCAAAAGAAGACATATATAAGGTCAACAAACATTTGAAAAAATGCTCATCATCACTGGTCATTAGAGAAATGCAAATCAAAACTACATTGAGATACCATCTCACGCCAGTTAGAATGGTGATCATTAAAAAATCTGCAGATAGCAGATGTGGAGAAATAGGAACACTTTTACACTGCTGATGGGAGTGTAAATTAGTTCAACCATTGTGGAAGACAGTGTGGCGATTCCTCAAGGACCTAGAAATAGAAATTCCATTTGACCCAGCAATCCCATTACTAAGTATATATCCAAAGGATTATAAAGCATTCTATTATAAGGACACATGCACACGAATGTTCACTGCGGCACTGTTTACAATAGCAAAGACCTGGAACCAACCCAAATGCCCATCAATGATAGGCTGGACAGGGAAATTGTGGCACATATACACCATGGAATACTATGCAACCACAAGAAACAATGAGTTTGTGTCCTTTGCAGGGACATGGATGAATCTGGAAACCATCATTCTCAGCAAACTAACACAAGAACAAAAAATCAAACACTGCATGTTCTCACTCATAGGCGGGTGTTGAACAATGAGAACACATGGACACAGGGAGGGGAGCATCACAAACTGGGGTGTGTTAGGTGGGGCCAGGAGAGGTATAGTGGGGGAATGGGGAGGTTGGAGAGGGATAACATGGGGGAGAAATGCCAGATATAGGTGATGGGGGGATGGAGGCAACAAACCACATTGCTATGTACTTACCTATGCAACAATCCTGCGTGATCTGCACATGTACCCCAGAATCTAAAGTACAATAAAACAAAAGAAAAAATATATATATATGTGACTACATGAAAAACAAACAAAAAAAAAATGATCTCAATCTTTCACTAAGCATAATCAGCAATGATTGGTGGAAGCTTCTCCATGAAGAACCATTTCCATCAAAGTTAATTTTATAATCATTAAAATAAAGAAAATCCATTGTTCTTCGATTCAAAAGAATACATCCAACTCTTGTTGTTGTCAAATTTGTACGTGACAAAAAGCCGGTGATGAAAGAAATATATTAGATAAAATATATTAGGTATTATATTAGAAATAAAATAGATTACCAAGATGGCAAAATATACAGGCTGTCATTGGAATTTGTATTAGGGTTCTCCAGAAAAACAGAACAAACATCATATCAATGTGTGGGTGTGTATGTGTGTGTGCATGTGTGTATTATGGATCTATTATATATACATTACATCTATGTGTATATTATATATATGCATGTATTATGTATATATAATGTATATATAATAGATGCATAATACACACACGTATATTATATATACATATGCATCACACATACATATAGATACACATAAACAATGTACATATACATACATAATGCATATGTATAATGTGTATATAGTTTATGTACATATTATACACATTCACACTCTCTCTCTACATATATATATGTACAACTTAGTCATCACTGTGACAACCTTAAGTCATTATGGGTTGTCACAGTGAGGAGAGAGCCTCAGGGTCTCACAAATAGTTAAAATTTCCAGAGCAGTGTCAAAATTCATGGTCATCTACATATATATATGTAGAGAGAGAGAGACTTATTTAAAGGAATTGGCTCACACAATTATAGAGGCTTGGTAAATCCAAAATCTGTAGCATAGTCCAGCAGGCTCGAGACAGGAAAAAGTTGTTGTTGCAGTTCAACTCTGAAGAACATCTGCCTGCAGAATTACTTCTTACTCAGGGGAAATCAGCCTATTCTATTAAGGCCTTCAACTGATTAGATGAAGCCCATCCAATAATAGAGAGTAATCTATTCTACTCAAAGTCTAATGTTAAGTCTAAATGTTAATCTCATCTAAAAATATCTTCACTGAAATATCCCCAACAGTGTTTAACCACATATCTGAGCACTGTTACCCAGTGAAGTTGACACATAAAATTAACCATCAAAGACCTGAATATAGCAAGAAAAAAAATTAAAAGATATAACTTGTAAGGGAATAAAAAGTTTCCCTGCTCTATTTAAATCTTTCCTGGTGTTCTGTTCAAGTCTTGACAAGATGTTCTAAGAAGGGCCTAGAGACAATAGATCATAATTAGGTCAGCACAGAGCAAAGCAATTTTGATAATGAAGGATTTAAAACCATAACATGGGTAAGATGGATAAGTGGAAGAAGAATGTTTAATTAAAAAAATTAGAGTTGGCCGGGCGCGGTGGCTCATGCCTGTAGTCCCAGCACTTTGGGAGGCCGAGCAGGGCAGATCACGAGGTCAACAGATCGAGACCATCCTGGCCAACATGGTGAAATCCCGTCTCTACTAAAAATACAAAAATTAGCTGGTCATGGTGGCCTGTGCCTGTAGTCCCAACTACTCGGGAGGCTGAGGCAGGAGAATTGCCTGAACCCGGGAGGCAGAGGTTTCAGTGAGCCGAGATCTTGCCACTGCACTCCAGCCTGAAGACAGAGTGAGACTCTGTCTCAAAAAAAAAAAGAGTTTTTGAAAGGGATAGAATAACTATCTTCAAACAGTTGGGGAACTTTCATGTGGAGTTGCCCTGCTTAATCTAAATATCCAAAGACAAATCCTGAGTCCAGTCCAGAAACTAGATGCTGCAAGGAGATTGATTTCTGACCAACATTAACAAAAGTATTTAACAGACAGAGTCATTAAAAAATAAAATAGAGCAGAGATAGATGGAAAGTGGAGTCTGCCTTGCTGCACATCCACAAACTTGTAATGGAAGACCACTTGCTGAAAATGTTCTACAGGAAATTTGATTAAAACATTGACGATTTGGCCAAAATGCTTTAAAAGGATCATTCTAACTGTGACTTTCATGTTTTTGTTTCTGACAAGTTCTCGAGCGGGCCCATTGCCCATGCTGATGGTTTATGAATAATTTGTATTCCTCAGAAAATTTTTTAACCTAGGAAGAGTATCTTTCTAGGGCCTAGGAAAGTTAATTGTAAGACTCGATGAGCCTGAGAAAAGGGATATAGATGACAGAATTCTTCCTACAGCAACATTTTAAATGAAAAAAGCACAATGAAATATAGCACAGAATTTTAATCTAGACTCTTCCTTTTCAAAATGTATCCTGCAAGTATTCTAATTAAAATATTTTTCTTGGCTAGGTATGGTGGCTCACACCTGTAATCCTAACACTTTGGGAGGCTGAGGCAGGTAGATCGCCTGAGGTCAAGAGTTCAATGCCACCCTGGCCAACATGTCAAAACCCCGTCTCTACTAAAAATACAAAATTTAGCCAGGCATGGTGGCAGGCACCTGTAATCCTAACTACTCGGGAGGCTGAAAGACAGGAGAATCACTTGAACCTGGGTGCAGGGGTTGCAGTGAGCCAAGATTATGCCACTTCACTCCAGGCTGGGAGAAAGAGCAAGACTCTGTCTCAAATAAATAAATAAATAAATAAGATGTTTTTCTTTTACAATATCACCTGCCTCAAATTACTTTTAATGATCTCTTTTTTTTTTTCTGGAAAGTATACACTTGGCTAGTGGCAGCTGTTCTAAATAATGATGAGAGGATCTACAGATTCTTTGCCAGGTTACAGTTTCCTGATTAATGTGATTTTTGCCGCTGTGAGTTGTCCTTTCAAGGCATCAGTAAATATGCAGGGAAAGAGACACAAGATTCTAGAGGAAGACAATTGAGTAATGTGTAGCCTATTTACAGTTCAGCCAACAGGAGGACTTTCAAGCAGTCAGCCATTGTTGAAGTGCATAATATGAAGAATCAATGCTCAACGGGGGCCTTGGCACAGAGAAAAGCAAATTGTGCCTGGGTGGAACAACATGCTGACATTCTGGAAACTTTTAAAATTATGATTAAAAAGTTAAAATTACTATTTAATTACTATTACTGAAAGTTATAGTTATTAAAATTTAATTACGATTTTTAAAAGTTAAAAATTACTATTTTTAATTACTATGCCTCTATTTAGTAATTAAAGGGAAATGTTTGTATTCAGTGCCTTGTAGAAAAACGTTATGGCAAAATGCTGAATTTAAGACTGTGAGAAAGGGGTGGAAGCGGTAGATAATCCCTCTCTGCTGTCTACGACTCAAAAATTTGGCTAAATTTGGATGCCATTAAGTATAAAATCTCTGCCATAGCAAATCTAGGGTCTTTCTTTCCCATTTTTTGAAACAATATTCTAGTGATTTTCAAGAGACAAAAATTATTACTTAAGTGTCCTGATATCTGCAGCCTCTACCCTCCTAGACTGTGATATCACAACTCTCAATTCTTATCTAGAACACTGTATATTTAATGCATGTCTGTCTTCTCTTACTAAACAGTAACTTCCTTCGAAGAAATAACCAACACCTGTTGATCTTAGACTTGGCCTAACAAATCACTATCCATAGTAGGTGTCCAAACTTAGGATTTAGAATGAATAAATAAATGTATAAACACATAAATATGAAAATATATAATCTTGGATGACAGAGACGATCTAACTTACTTTTTCACACATTATATCCACATACAGTGTCTTGAACTGTTGGGATTTTTCCTGCACTACTAATATTAAGAAAAACCTTCTATACTGTGACTAAAGCGAAAATAGCTCTACTGAGTTCCTTCCTTTCCCAAATAAGAAATACAATTATTTTGAACCTCTGGAAACAGAAAGAAAGAAAAATATTTATATCTGGATGTACAGAACTTTTTAGAAGAATGGGGGGAAATTATTAAATTATGAAAAGGATCTTTTTTCTAATGATGCCTAGAATCCACACTCCAGCAGACAATATTTGCACCCTAGCTGAAGCCGGAATTATGCACGTGGTATCTGAGCACTTGCTAAGCATCTCTGATTATGCGAAAGCCACAGAGCAGTTGAATCTCTAAAGCTCCAAGTATAGATTTCATTCCACATTGGACTAATGGTAAAGACTTTCACTACTTTGCTTCCTGAAAAAAAACATGTGATTAACTTTGACGGAAACAATGAATGTTCAATCCTGGAGCAATGTCCACTTTCCATTCGTTCTATGAGAATTATTGGAACAAAGGAAAAGAAATAGCCCAGGAGCCTTTTAAGCGTCCTTATTTTTCTCTGTCACAACATTAAAGGTTCAATGAATCTCCAATTAAGTCTCCCTGGCTGCTGTCACCAATTTGATTGATAGATGTCCTTGGCTCACCCTCCACAGGACATGCCAGTACACCAGGCCCCCACCTGCCACCATCAATTATCACTCTCTTGTCATCAGTGCCCTCACTTGTCAATTTATTTGCCACAAATCCAGTGAAGCCTTCTAATCAGGAAGAAAAAAGAAAAGCCATTCTTCTTTACTGTTAATGTTGGGATAGGAAAAAATTTTAACAAACCACATACTGTTTAATCTTAGAAGAAAGTTTGCTTCAGCGTTTTTCGATTTATTACTCCACACCATTCACCAAACTGACATAGAAACTGGGTGTCATAGAGAATCACTTGTGCACATATATAGCTAACCAAAGACAAGAGAAAAATGGGAGATTTTTTAAAATACATACTTATAACTTATAGAAATACAGACTTTTGACTCTAAGAATCCACCAAGCATTTGCCAGGAGGAAAAAAATTACTCAATGTCTTTCAAACAAATTACAAAGAAGCACAGATTAGAACTGATTAAAAAGGATAAACCAGTTCTTTGGTTGTTGGCAAAACTAGTAAACATGATAAATTTTGCTTGTCTCCTGCCCCACCTGTTTAATGTTTAAACGTGAACTGATTGTGGTCCTTGATAACTGATTACCTGTCTAGGACACTACAATCTTCTGTCTATCGACAGGAAAATATAGTTTTCCCTGGAGTGCCAATATCCATTTCTGCCTTTGACCATGAACCACTCTGCACACACCCCGGGAAGGCTCAGGTGCATCTGACAGGATCTTTGAGAGAAGATTGATTCCATTTGTATGCCTGTTAGATAATGACCTTCGACCCCTGTACCCGAAGTGACAACAAAAAATGCCATCTCTTTTTCATCTCATGTCCCAGGAAAGACTATCTTTGGTTTCCTAGAAAGAGTACAGAAGCTTTGGGCTTTCCGGTTTTTGGTTTGGTGGTTTTGTGTTGTTTTGCTTTTTTTGGTTTTTTGTTTGCTTGTTTTTTTGCTTTTCTTTGTTGCGTTTTTTTTTTTTTTTTCTTTGTCTTTTTTTTTTAATCATTGGACAGAAAGAAAAAATACAAGAGAGGAAAAAGAGAGACTATTTCATGGGATAAGAAAAGTCTCATCTCATCACTGGTGGGATCACCGGAAGTCATTTTCTGAGTCTAAAGCATCTCCCAGGGATGACTGATGCTCTCCCTACCCCATCTATTTTGTCATGTTGGTAGCACATTACTTATTATATCATTAAATATATATCCTGAAAAGACAAATTTTGTTCATTCAAGAAGGTGTGAAATGAGCAGAGAGAGCTGGGCGATTATCTCTTTCTTCTCTCTTCTATATTTAAAGTTGTCCTTCCTGCTGTGATCAAATCACAGATGTGAACAAGCATCTATAGTGTCAAAATAATTGTGGGCAGTGCTAAATGCCTATATGACTATGAAAATATTGAACCAGTATTTATAGGACTATAGTCCACCACTATTTGATGAATATTTACTTTGTAAGGTCATTATATCAATTCTTCCAAGGTCAGTCCTTCCCCCAAAATAGTGACAATTGTCAGGTGAATTGATTCTAAGTTTTTGCTTTAGTTTTTAATTTATATTTTATCTATTAATGACCAGGCTAGGGACTTTTTACTGTTTGAAAATATTTGTCATCTTAATAGCTTCTGTTAAAGTAGTCTACCCTTAAGAAAAGGGATTCACTAAAGACAAAATTACTTGGAAATGAAGTCAAATTATAAATATCTTTAAATATATGTTGCTGAATTCCACACAGTAGCCAATATTCCAACCCTACTTGTTAAGCCATGAAATTGGTTTGAGAATAGATGACCATGAAGCTATTTGGGCTTAGTGATTATGAGCTTGGCTTACAAAATCCATATTTCATTCCTCATATAGGCATTTCTGGCACAAGAGAGGACAAATGAAGCAATGTTTTCATCAAAGCCTAATTCAGCTAATATGGCTGCATAGTCACTAATAATAGCCTTGCCCAGTTCATGCAACCTGAGATGTTTTAAGAAACTGAATAAAATTTCCATACCAGAAAACATTTAGTACACCCCTAGTTATACAAAGCAACTGATTTTCCAGTTCATCTTTGAATAATTTGAAGGGGTTCTCCTTTCCTTGGGGGACTCTTTGACACTTGATTTGTTCTTAGATCTGAATGTTAATGGTGATATTTGTCTTTGGTGATATAAATATTCTAGGTCACATTACTCCTTCTCATTATGTATTATACATTAAAACAATATTGATTTACCATCTGTCTCCAAAAGTCCTCTCTTTATTGTACAGAGAAAAAATGCTATAAAAATATTTTAGCTCTCATTTATTGGCATAAATGCAGTGATTCCACTATATATTTACTCTACCCTTTTTACCAAATTTCTAAGTACACAGATGCCTTTATCGTTTATGATTCTTCCATATTTAATATACATTATCTTTTGTATAGTCCACAGAAGAAAAAAAAAGCTCTTTTTAAAAATTAATAATCATTCAAGTGACTATACCCAGGAGTCTATGGAACCATTGCCAATTCTGCTCAGATACTTTTCTAGTTTAGACAGCAATTGCTGCAATCCTTAAGTAGCAACCATCTTAATTCAAGGGCTCATTGTTAGCTCCTCACTTATTGCAAGGACCACTCATTTCTCTTAACTATAGTTTTAAATTTTTTAACCACAAGAGAAATCCTCAAGTCCTATGTAAACAAACAGCTCTGAGCCTCTATTTAAACTATGCTTTCTAGGAACACGTAGTTTCTTCGAGCACTGCTTCTCTGGCTTAATGTGCATACAAATCACATGAGCACATTGTTAAAATGTAGATTTTAATTCAGCAAATTGAGGATGGGACCTGAGATTCTGCATTTCTAACAAGCTCCTAGGTGATATTGATGCTATTGGTCCATATACCACACTTTGAGATTCAACCTCTTATAACACAAATAGTATACATTCAATTTTGTAAGAGGACCATATCCACTAAGCCACGGAATTGGTTTGATGAATTTTCTACACTACCCTAAACATTGAACATTTAGACCTCAGACTTCCTTTTTAATTCTAAACAACAAATAGTAAATATATTTAAATAGGACATGAAACCAAGTTGTAAATATTCTTAAATATTTGTGGCTGAATTTTGCACAGTAGCTAATATTCTAATTCTACTTGTTAAATCATGAAATTAGGTCAAGAACAGAAGATCGTGAAGTTGTTTGGGCTTATTAATTAGGGCCACTAAACTAAACTAAAAATCCTAACATGCAAGTGGCACAGTAGTTGCTAAATCTAAATTAAACCCTAAGATACAGTGCAAGTAGCATATAGTTGTTAAATCTCTATCTGTTGACAACTTAAGGCGTTTTATCTCCTCTTTTTTCTGTTCTCCATCATACTGCTTCTTAAATAGCAGTATACACAAGAGTCTTCTGATGAGTTTGTTAAAGGGGCAAATTTCAAAGCTCCAACCCCAATACTGATTCACTAAACTGGGATAGAGCCTGAGAATCTGGATTTTCTAGCCCTCAAATGAACCTTGCATAAGCAATGAGCAAACCACTCTTTGAGATATACTGCAATATGGTGATGAAACTCTTTGGAACATCTGAAAGACATTTTATTTTTGGATGAAAATAAGTTATATCATTATTAACTTTATCTTTTAAGATTTGGAACTGAAACATTGTCCTGTGATTTGTATGCACATTAAGACTACTCAGTTGTGGTGAATCCTTTTGTTAACATGGATTAAAAAAATGTCATTTATGTGCATTTTACTGTTGTGCATTGAAAAATATAATGTTGTTTCCTAAAGACAGCAGATCTGCTTAAGGGTAGAACAAATACTTCATTTGGCCTCTTAACAAAATATTAAAATTGTTAGTTAACATTTTTAACTTTATCTTTTAAGATTTGGAACTGAAACATTGTTAGTTATTCAACCTTAGATTCTCTATCTTTTTCTTCTATCACAAGAATGGGATGTCACAATTGGGAACTGCTCTTTCTTGCTTAGTTCTGAAATGGAGACTTGGGGAGCAGCAGCAAAACCCAATAGCACATCACCTGCAACAAGAGTGAGATATGAGTCTTTATTGTGATAATCTACTGACATGATGGGGCTGTTATGCACCACAAAAATGAAAGCTGACCAATTCAACATTCCACTCACACTAAGCTATTTTTAATTCCCCAATTGTGTCACATTCCTCCTTACTTCTAAGCATTTATACTGCTATTTCCTTTGGCTTAGATCATACGCATTCTCCAGTTGTGATTACATAACTCTTATTCAGCCCTTATACCTCTTGTAAACCTTCCTGATCCCCGTATATTGTGTTAAGTGCCTTCCTATATATATGCTCCCATAGCAATCAGACCTTTCCTATCATAACACATACCATGCTGAATTGCAAATACCTGTTTATTGGTCTGCTTTTCTCCTGAGGCTTCTAGTTTTGTAAGAGAAGGAACAGCATCTGTTTTGCCTTTATTGTTCCATCACTGCCAAGTCTAGGGCCTGGATTATAACAATTCGCAGCACAATTTACTAAATAAGTAAATGAGCAAACAAATGTGAAAGAATGAGGGGCTGTATGGTAAAAAGGTTAAATATATCATTTTTAAACTCCCTGGATTCAAATTCTGGCTATTTTGCCTCCTAGAAGGACTAGCTATGTATTTGTGGCGCTCAAAACAAAATGAAAATGTGGAACTCTTATTCAAAAATAATTAATAGTTTCAATATAAGGACAGAAAGATCATTAAACCAAATATGACACCCTTCTAAACATGGGATCCTGTGCAGCTGCTTAGGTGGAAATGCCCTGAAGCCAACCCTGATTCCTACCTGTATAAATCTGAACAAGTGAGCTAAACTTTCTGTGGTTCTGTTTCCCTGTGTGTAAAATGTGATTAAAATACAATTGAAGTTAACGTATATACGGTAGTCTCTCCTTGTCCAAAGGGGATATGTTCCAAGACCCCCAGTGGTTACCTGAAACTGAGGATAGTACTGAACCGTATAGATACTATACACAAATCCTTTTTTTTCCCTTCTTCACAATTTCAATGATAGAAGATTCATTCTTACCATAGATCTTAGCAACCTCAGTATATGATTGTTTTTCTTTCCTTATTAAACAAGAACTTTCCATTTTTTACTTAAAGGAAGCACTTCACAGCTTCTCTTTGGTATATCTGAATTGTAAGCATCACTAATCTTGAGCTTTGGGGCATTATTAAATAAAATCAGGGTTGACACCAGCACTGCAATACCATACAGTTAACCTGATAACAAACACAATTATTAAGTGATAAACAATCGGGGAATCTAGACGGTGTGAATATCCTGGACAAGAAAGGATTCATATCCCAGAAGAGATAAAACAGAACACTTGAGAATTCATCACACTACTCAGGATGACAGCCAATTTAAAACTTACAAATTGTTTATTTCTGGAATTTTCCATTTGCTATTTTCAGACGTTGGTTAACCACCAGTAATTGAAAATGCAGGATGACAAACCATAAATAAGGCTGGACAAGTGTAAAGGCTTTATAATGATGAATCCTACATATGTACTGTTGTTACAGATAGGAGAAACTCTGGAGGTCAAAGGTAAATTTTTATTTTTCCAAATTTTGCTTCAGGTTTCTTAAAGGCTACAAGACTGTATAGGCCCACAAATCCAGATCAATGTTTCTGAACCAGGGGTAATTTTGCCTCCCAAAGGACACTTGACAATGTATGGAGACATCTTTGGTAGTCAAAACTGGGGTCATTAATGGCATCTAGGGGATGCTAATATCCTACAGTGCACAGGACAACCCCATAGCGAAGAATTGCCGGTTAAAAAATATCAATGTCACCAAGGCTGAGAATCCCTTATCTAGATTGATTTCTGGGCTTCCAAGGACAAATCGCTGAGTTTTCAGACTCTCAGTTTCTCCATAAAACATGGCAAGTAACAACTGTGCCTACTCACTCTGCAAGGATGTTGTAGAGATAAATTTAGAGGGAAAAAGCCTAGCTCTTTACCTACAGGGTAAAGGATACTATTACAGACTGAGGTGTTATTATCAAGCTGTGCCGACACTTTCACTCTCAGGAAGCCAAATGTTCTATTGGAAATGATAATTTCCCTCCACTAAATGAGTATTTTACTTCCCAGAGGGAGTAATTTTATTCACCTTTTGCCATCATTGGATTGGGCCCATTACAGCTGTTGTTCTTCCTTTATTTGAAATTTCATAACACACATAACAACAGAAACTCTCCTGGAGGAATGGGCAGCCTGCAGTAACAAGCCACACACGTGTGCCCACATGTAAACAATCTGCTAACCCAACCAGCCTGGGTATTTATTATGTAAGCACCATCTTCATATCCAAACCTGTTTTAATGAGACTATTCAGTATAGAAGAAAAAATAATGTTCTTATGAGCCATTGTTCACCTCAGCCACTATTGCAAATTCCAATGTGAGTTACCAGACAAATAGTAAAGCATCATTTTGACTTTCTGTTTATAAAGTTAATACTTTGGAGACTGATTCGTATGGCAAGAGGTAAGGGGGAGGTGAAGGAACAGAGAAAAGTTCAGACAGCGAAAATAAAGGAAAAATCCTAGGAAACCACAAATGCACTCAACCGATATTCTCAAATGCTTTAAATGTGTAATTAATCAATAGTTTGTGCGTGAAGACTGCACTGCTTGCATGAAATCAGAATGGAACCACATTATAGCAATTAGAAGGAGCTAATGTCAGTGCATGGGCTCCCAGATGTTCAGATCAATTTCTTTCTAACGAAATCTGTGTTCACAAAATAATCCCAGGACAGCAAGTACTAGCTGGGGAAAGATTTACCTAACATGAGTGTTACATCACAGTCTGGCTTTGTTCTCCCCTTTTGTCTGACAGCTGAGGAGCAGAGCTGCCTCAGGCATGCTGTGCAGGGCGTTGAAGGTGAAAGCTAAGAGGAAGACGAACTGCTTGCTGTGAAGAGAACTACAGAGCATGAATCAACTTATCAAGTTCTATCAGTTCCTGCATGGGGCAACTGATGAGTATGAGAACATCTTTTTAGGGCTTTCTCTGTGACCAGTACAGGAGTAGTGTGCAGGCAATATTAGCAGGGATGACAGCACTGTGGAAGGTACTGGGTGCCTTGGGGTCAGAATGAAGGCCTGAGCCTTCCACCCTCCATTGTTGGCAGTACGTCTGTTTATATGTTACCAGGACAGAGCCCTTTGCTATTTTAGTCACTGTACATCTCACTCTCAATTTCCCCCTCTGTAAAATGAGATTAATTATCCTTATATGACAGCAGAAGTCCCCAACCTTTTTGGCATCAGGGACCAGTTTTGCAGAAAATAATTTTTCCACAGTTTTCGAAGGCAGTTTTGGGATGAAATTGTTCCACCTCAGGTCATCAGGCATTAGTTAGACTCTTATAAGTAGCACACAACCTAGATCCCTCACATGCATAGTTCACAATAGGATTTGGGTTCCTATGAGAATCTAATGCTGCCACTGATCTGACAGAAGGCAGAGCTCAGGCCATAATCTCTCCTCACTCACCTACTCACTGCCTGCTGTGCAGCCCAGTTTCTTACAGGCCATAGACTAGTACCAGTTCATGGCTTAGGGGTTTGGAACTCCTGTATAACAGAAGAATAAGAAAAAGAAAAGAAAAATAAGTTGGTGACTAGAAAAACTTATAACACAACATACAGTTGTCACTCCATGCTTATTTATTCGCTTTAGGAAAACATTTTTTCCTACTTAGGACTGCCTACCTCATTTAAAATTTATATCTTCCCCCAAATTGTCCTTGGCTGGTTGTGCTACATCCACAGATCTCTTATGTCACATTCCTTGACTTTATAGGCACTCAGTTTTAGCTGCTGCATGTCACTTTGGCCAAATATTGAATAGTAAATATTGTCAATTTCGTAAACTTTTGTGTGACTGAATTACTTGGCTTGATTCTGAGGAAAAAAAAGACTCAAGTGGGTCTTTCTCAACACAGGCCTCTGTCATATGAACTTGCAGAAATCTAGAGCCTAAGGCCATGTTAGAATAAGGTCAAAGTGAGGAGAAAGTGAAAAAACTGGGGAGATTCACCCAATTTAGCCTCCCCTCCCCATCTATGTGCAGATATGTTTATGTTCCTAATCCTTTTCTCTTCTCGTTGTAAATTAATGTCTTAAAACTCCATAGTGCTGGCCAGGCACAGTGGCTCACACCTGTAATCCCAGCACTTTGAGAGGCCTAGATGGGCAGATCATGAGGTCAGGAGATCAAGAACATCCTGGCCAACATGGTGTAACCCCGTCTCTACTAAAAATTCAAAACTTATCTGGGTGTGGAGGCTCGTGCCTGTAATCCCAGCTACTCAGGAGGCTGAGGCAAGAGAATTGCTTGAACCAGGGAGGTTGAGGTTGCAGTGAGCTGAGATTGTGCCACTGCACTCCAGACTGGCGACAGAGCGAGACTCCATCTCAAAAAACAAAAAACAAACAAACAAAAAAACTCATAATGTCTTTTAGGTACATCACACTGACCACTGATTCAATTACAGTAGAGTCACTAATTAATAATACGTCATTTAGCACAAGCTTAATTTTTGTGCAGTTGATATGTAAAATCACTTACAGAAATATACAATTCAAAATAATGGGAACATTTGTTATTTTGCCAAACAAGTAAGACTGTACTGCTCCTGTCAAAGTAAGCTAACTTTCCACCTAGCATTCAAAACCTATATGGCTGAACACAGAATATTGAGTCCCTGATTTGTCAGTGTGGCCTTTTTCTAACACTAATAAGGACCAGTAAAGGAGGTATTTTTCAGTCTTGCTTTTCATCTTTTAATTCATATCTTCAGTAATTAGAGTCATTTTTCTTCTTTGCTGTACTTAAACATTCCATCCAACAGTGATCATACCAACAGCTCTCAGATGCTGACAACTGAATGACTTTGCTTTTAATAACTGATTATGTTCTGTTATTGAGCCAGAATTTTCAGAAAATGTAAAATAAAAGCAAAAGAAAACAAATTCTCAATTTTACGTGCAGGTTATGATCAGCTGTTTTGAGTCTTACTTTGGATCCTCCCTACGTTTTCCTTCTTCTGTGTTTCGATGCAGAATTGGATAGAACTACACCAACAAGCAGCTGCATAATTAGCAGCAATTAATCCGGAGTGAGATTCAGCAAAGACAGCACAATACTCAATTTTGCCCTCTATTCCCAATTATTCAGTCACAATTCTAATTCTATAATTCCAAGAGAGAAACAGGAACTACCGTCAGAACTGACATAAGAGAACAATAATGGAGCAAACTTAGATTTGATTCCAGGCATAGGCCGGTTGTTGTTTTGAAAATGCTTCATCCACTGCTAATAAGTGATGCTCCAGTGACTTTCCTAGATCAGTTATCTAATGACAGGATCAGAAGTCAAAGATTGCAGGGCTATAAGGCAGCGTTTGTTTGTTTGTTTGTTTTAATTTGTCCACTCTATCATATTGATCATAAATGATCATGTCTTGAGTGATCAATGCTAAGAAATAGACAATCAGTGCCAGGCAATTCCTGTTGCTATCAGGCAGCACCATGGGTTCACCTGACTCCCTAAGAGATAAGCGCAGTCTTACTTTGTCCAGCTGCACCTTCTAGCTTCTTACTCTGACGCTCACCATCGAACGGGGGTGCTAGGAAAGCCTCCAGTCCAATCAGCCTAGTCCAAACCAGATGGCCAGATGGTGGGTTTTGCTGCAGGGACAGCTAATGAACTCATGTGATAGTGAGATCATCCTCCGGCTTTTCAGGAGAGGAGACAGTGCTATTGAATTAGCTTTGCAAAGGATCCTCTTTCAGCTTAATCAACATTTGCAGAAGGAGGAATTAGATTGTACAGCCTGTAAATGCAGCTAGTCACCTTCCATGGTGAGACATTGTGGCTTCTGATCGCCATGGAGAATGGACTTTATTTGTACAGTCAGGTCAGGTCTGAGTGCATATTTACTAGCAATGACGATGGTTGATTTTAAACTCTTAGCATGTTTGTTTTGAGAAAGGGAAACAGGTCAGAACCCTAAAATTTAAAACATAAAATTGCCTCTGAAGTTCAGGCTCAGATTAAACAGCCTCAAGAAAAATACTGTGGTTTCCTGGTTAACCTTGAAATTGTTTGTTTTTTTAATCCGTGGAATATTAAAATTTGTTATATCTGTTGAGTATGCTCCTCTTCTAAGCAAAGAAAATATTCTTTTCAAAGTCTAAGATTGTTTAGCTCAGTTGGTTAGACTAAAGTATTTAAAAAAAACGTAAGGAGCAGCTATAATCGTTCTATTCCATGGCCATGAGTTTCACACATGTAGTCTGGAAAATCTCCATCTTGGTCATAAGGAGTCTGAATCAAACAGCTCAAGCCTGAGGCTTCCTCTGAGAGAAAAAAGAGAGAGAGAGAGAGAGAGAGAGAGAGAGACAATGCCAAATAACTGTTCCGCCATAGGCATCCACTTTGTGTGTTGCATCGAATGCTGCATTTTACTACATTAAAGGGAGAAGACCAGATCAATTTGAGGACTCCGAAAGTTAAATTTTAAATTTTATGAAGTAAATTATGATTTTCAAGGACAAACACTGGCAAAAGTAAGCATTTCATAAAGGTATGTTGAGTAAATGAATAAAAGAATTTATCAGCTCTGTCCAAAATCCTGAGCAAAAAATAGAGGAAGCATGCTTTATTTAAATGTATCTATCAATAAATATAGCAAAATTGAAGTGTATGGAATTAAATCCAGATATCTGAAACTATTTTAAGGGTATTTATCTTGAGGGACATGGCTAGCCAGTTTTCCCAACACCATTTATTAAACAGGGAATCCTTTCCCCATTGCTTGTTTTTGTCAGGTTTGTCAAAGATCACATGGTTGTACATGTGTGACGTTGCCCCCTAGGCCTCTGTTCTGTTCCATTGGTCTATATCTCTGTTTTGGTACCAGTACCATGCTGTTTTGATTACTCTAGCCTTGTAGTATGGTTTGGAGTCAGCTAACATGAGGCCTCCAGCTTTGTTCTTTGTGCTTAGAATTGTATTGGCTATGCGGGCTCTGTTTTGGTTCCATATGAAGTTTAAGGTTGCTTTTTCCAGTTCTGTGAAGAGGGTCATAGGTAGCTGGATGGGGATAGCATTGAATCTATAAATTACTTTGGGCAGTATGGCCATTTTCACAATATTGATTCTTCCTAACCATGAGCATGGAATGTTTCTCCATCTGTTTGTGTCCTCTCTCATTTCCTAAAGTAGCAGTTTGTAGTTCTCCTTGAAGAGGTCCTGTACATCCTTTGTTAGTTGTGTTCTTAGGTATTTTATTCTCTTTGTAGCAATTGTGAATGGCAGTTCTTACTTGATTTGGCTCTCTTTAAGTCTGTTATTGGTGTATAGGAATGCATGTGATTTCTGCACATTGATTTTGTATCCTGAGACTTTGCTGAAGTTGCTTATCAGTTTCAGGAGATTTTGGGCTGAGACAATGGGTCTTCTAAATATACAATCATGTCATCTAATAGAGACAATTTCATTTCCTCCTTTCCCAATTGAATACCCTTTATTTCTTTGTCTCGCCTGATTGCTCTGACTAGAACTTCCAATACTATATTGAATAGGAGTGGTGAGAGAGGGCATCCTTGTCTAGTGCCAGATTTCAAAGGGAATGCTTCCAGCTTTTGCCCATTCAGTATGATATTGGCTATGGGTTTGTATAAATAGCTTTTATTATTTTGAGATACATTCCATCCATATCTAGTTATTGAGATCTTTTAGCATAAAGGGCTGTTGAATTTTGTGGAAGGCCTCTGCATCTATTGAGATAATCATGTGATTTTTATATTTGGTTCTGTTTACGTGGTGAATTACATTTATAGACTTGTATATGTTGAACCAGCCTTGCATACCCAGGATAAAGCCTACTTGATCATGATGGATAAGCTTTTTGATGTGCTGTTGCAATCTGTTTGCCAGTATTTTATTGAAGATTTTTGCATCTATATTCATCATGGATATTGGCCTGAAGTTTTCTTTTCTTGTTGAGTCTCTGCCGGGTTTCAGTATCAGGATGATGTTGGTCTCATAAAATGATTTGGGAAGCATTCCCTGTTTTGTATTGTTTGGAACAGTTTCAGAAGGAATGGTACCAGCTCCTCTTTGTATATCTGGTAGAATTTGGCTGTGAACCCATCTGGACCTGGGCTTTTTTTTGTTGGTAATCTATTAATTGCTGCCTCAACTTCAGCCCTTGTTATTGGTCTATTCAGGGTTTTGACTTCTTTCTGGTTTAGTCTGGGGAGGGTAAAAGTATCCAGGAATTTATCCATTTCTTCCAGGTTTACTGGTTTATGTGCATAGAGTGGTTTTTAGTAATTTCTGATGGTAGTTTGTATTTCTGTGGAATCAGGGGTGATATACCCTTTATTGTTTTTATTGCATCTATTTGATTCTTCCCCCTTTTCTTTTTTATTAATCTGGCCAGTGGTCTGTCTATTTTGTTGATCTTTTCAAAAAACCAGCTCCTGGATTTATTGATTTTTGAAGGGTTTTTTTTTTTTTTGTCTCTATCCTTCATTTTTGCTCTGATCTTAGTTAATTCTTGTCTTTGGCTAGCGTTTCAGGTTTTTTTTGATCTTGCTCCTCTAGCTCTTTCAATTTTGATGATAGGGTGTGGATTTTAGGTCTTTCCTTGCTTCTCATGTGGGCATTTACTGCTGTAAATTTCCCTCTAGACACTGCTTTAAATATGTCCCAGAGATTCTGGTATGTTATGTCTTTGTTCTTTTTGGCTTAAAAGAACGTCTTTATTTCTGCCTTCATTTCATTGTTTATCCAGTCAACATTCAAGAGCCAGTTGTTCAGTTTCCATGAAGGTGTTCGGTTCTGAGTAAGGTTCCTAATCCTGAGTTCTAATTTGATTGAACTGTGGTCTGAGAGACTATATGTTATGATTTCTGTCCTTCTGCACTTGCTGAGGAGTGATTTACTTCCAATTATGTGGTCAATTTTAGAGTAGTTGTGATGTAGTGCTGAGAAGAATGTATATTCTGTGGATTTGGTATGGAGAGTTCTATAGATGTATTAGGTTTCCTTGGTCCAGATCTAAGTCCAAGTCCTGGATATCCTTGTTAATTTCATGTCTTGTTGATCTATGTAATATGGATAGTAGAGTGTTAATGTCTCCTACTGTTATTGTGTGACAGTCAAGTCTCTTTGTAGGTCGTTAAGAACTTGCTTTATGTATCTGGGTGCTCCTATACTGCATGTGTATATATTTAGGATCATTAGCTCTTCTTGTTGCATTGATCCTTTTACCATTATGTAATGTCCTTCTTTGTCTCTTTTGATCTTTGTTGGTTTAAAGTCCCTTTTATCAGAGACTGGGATTGCAACTCCTGCTTTTTTTTTTTTTTTATCTCCATTTGCTTGGTAAATTTTCCTCCATCCCTTTATTTTGAGCCTATGTGTGTCCTTGCACATGAGACGGGTTTCCTGGATACAGCACACCAATGGGTTTTCACTTTTTATCCAATTTGCCAGTATGTGTCTTCTGATTTGGGCATTTGGCCCATTTATATTTAAGGTTAATATTGTTATGTGTGAATTTGATCCTGCCATTTTGTAACTCACTGTTTTGCTCATTAGTTGACAGAGTTTCTTCATTGTGTTGATGCTCTTTATCATTTAGTATGTTTTTGGAGTGGCTGGTACTGGTTATTCCTTTCTATGTTTAGTGCTTCTTTCAGGAGCGCTTGTAAGGCAGGTCTAGTGGTAATGAAATCTCTCAGCAATTGCTTGTCCATAAAGCATTTTCTTTCTCCTTCACTTATGAAGCTTAGTTTGGCTGGATATGAAATTCTAAGTTGAAAGTTCTTTTCTTTAAGAATGCTGAATATTGACCCCCACTGTCTTCTGGCTTGTAGGGTTTCTGCCAAGAGTTCTGCTGTGAGTCTGATGGGCTTCCCTTTGCGAGTAACTCTACCTTTCTCTCTGGATGCCCATAGCATTTTTACCTTCATTTCAACCCTGGCGAATCTGACGGTTATGTGCCTTGGGGTTGCTCTTCTTGAGGAGTATCTTTATGGTGTTCCCTGTATTTCCTGGACTTGAATGGTGGCCTGCCTTGCTAGGTTGCAGAAGTTCTCTGGGATAATATCCTGAAGAGTGTTTTCCGGCTTGGATTCATTTTCTCCATCACATCCAGGTACACCTATCAAACATAGATTAGGTCTTTTCACATAATCTCATATTTCTTGGAGGCTTTGTTCATTTCTTTTCACTCTTTTTTCTCCAATCTTGCCTTCTAGTTTTATTTCATTGAGTTGCTCTTCAATCTCTGATATCCTTTCTTCTGCTTGGTCAATTCAGCCATTGAAACTTGTGCATGCTTCCCGAAGTTCTTGTGTTATCTTTTTCAGCTCCATCAAGTCATTTATATTCTTCTCTAAACTGTTTATTCTTGTTAGCATTTTGTCAAACCATCTTTCAAGGTTGTTAGTTTCTTTGCATTGGGTTAGAGTTTGTTCTTTTAGCTCAGAGAAGTTTATTACCCACCTTCTGAAGCCTGTTTCTGTCATTTCATCAGATGCATTCTCCATCCAGCTTTGTTCCCTTGCTGGTGAGAAGTTGTGATCCCTTGGAGGAGGAGAGGCATTCTGGTTTTTGGTGTTTTCATCCTTTTTCTGCTGGTTTTTTCCCATCTTTGTGGATTTATCTACCTGTGGTCTTTGTAGTTGGTGACTTTTGGATGGGTTCTATGAGTAGATGTCCTTTTTGTTGATGTTGAAGTTATTTCTTTCTGCTTTTTAGTTTTCCTTCTAAAAATCAGGCCCCTCTGCTATAGAACTGCTAGATGTCCACCCCAGACCCTGCTTGCCTGGGGATCACCTGTGGTGGCTGCAGAACAGTAAGGGTTGCTGCCAGTTTCTTCTTCTGTTATCTTCATCACAGAAGGATACCCGCCAGCCATCAGCCTGAGCTCTCCTTCATGAGGTGTCTCTTTGGATATACAGGGGTCAGGGAGCTGCTTGAGGAGACACTCTATCCCTTATAGGAGCTCAAGTGCTAAGCTGGGAGCTCTGTTGTTCCATTCAGAGCTGCTGAGTAGGTACGTTTAAGCCTGCTGCAGCGGAACTCATAACTGCCTTTTTTCTCAGGTGCTCTGGCCTGGGAAAGCTGGGCTTTATTTATAAATTCCTGATGTGCTGCCTTTTTTCAGAGATGCCTTGCCCAGCAAGGAGGTAGCCTAGTCACAGTCTGCCAGCAGAGGCATTGCTGAGCTGCTGTGGGCTCTGCCTAGCTGCTGTATGAACTTCCTTGCAGTTTTATTTACAGATGTATAGTTAGAACTGCCTCGGTAATGGCGGATTGCCTTGGTAATGGTGGACTGCCTCAGTAGTGGTGGACTGCCTCAGTAGTGGTGGACTGCCTTAGTAATGGCAAACACCCTGCCCCCTACAGAGTTGGACCATCCTGGGTCCAGCTGTGCTTGCTGCGAGCATTTCGGAATGCTGGTCTTTATGGGGGTAGCTCCCGCCGATCCAGATCACCTGTTTCAGCCCCCTTTTTCAGCCCAGTTTTTTTGAGTTGAATGGGTGGCCCTGTCTCCCAGGCAGTCCAGGAGCCAGTTGAAATGACTGCCAGATTTGTGTGAGGTTTTGTGCAGAGACCCACTGTGCTGGCTGAAACAGCTGTGCTGGCTGAAACAGCTGTGCTGGAAACTCATGGCATTTTGCAGCCCAGGAATCTCCTCATCTGTGGGCAGTAAAAACTCATTTAGAAATGCTGTGATCACTCACTGTGTTGTTCTTGCTGGGAACTGCACTCTGAAGCTGTTCCTATTGGGCCATCTTGGATTCACCCTTTATTGTGCATTTTCAAAGTGTCAAAGTTATGCTTATGTAATTACTATAAATTAGGAATTCTCACTGTAACTGATGAAAGTCATAGAGCTTTCTAGTATAATTGGAATTTAATTCAAATCCACCTTGCTCCAAAGTTCATTCTTTTGCTAATAAATAAAACATATAACATACTGGAATGCAAACTCATCTTTGTAAAGTCACTTATTTGGAGAAAAAATATACAATTTTTATAAAATACTAATATAACAAAACAATTCAATAAAAATATACAGACAGCCCCAACTTATGATGGTTTTACTTAGTGATTTTCAGCTTTACAATGATGTAAAAGTGATACATGTTCAGTAGAAACCATACTTTGAGTATTTATACAGTCATTATGGTTTTCACTTTCATTGCAGGAGTCAATAAATTACATGTGAGACACAAAACCTTATTATAAAATGGATTTGTGTTAGGTTATTTTTCCCAACTTCAGGCTAAGATAATGTTCTGAGCACATTTAAGGTAGGCAAGATGAAGTTATGGTGTTCAGTAGATTAAGTATATTAAATGTATTTTCTACTTAGGGTATTTTCAAATGATGGATTTGTCAGGATGTAATCCCATAATAAGTTAAGGATCATCTGTAATTAATTATTTTTTTCTGTTTGTGTATATAACAAAGCTGAATAGCTAAAGATAATCTCCAAATAATTTATTTCTTTAATAAAAACATTTATCCATAAAAATTTATAATATCAGTACAGTTTCTGCAAGTGATCCCTGTACTTAAAGATACATAAAATAACTTATTTGGATCTCCTGGGGGTCAGTGGTAGACCTGTTAAGTTACAACTTTTCTTCCCTAGCCCAACCCTAGATTTGCCATATAGGGGAAGAAAAGATGAAAAAGGAAGGAAGGAAGGAAGGAAGGAGGGAGGGATGAAAGGAGGGAGGAAGGGAGGGAAAGAAAGAGTATAAAGATCTTAGAAACCAAAGATTCTGGGAGGATAAAAGGTTGTTGTCACATGGCGTGGAGAGGAAAGTAAAGTCTAGGGCAGATGGGGGCTGGATGCCACAGACAAGAGATACAATGAAAGAATAACAAACTGAACAACCTAAACTGGGACCAAAGTAAATGTAAAAAAAATATGGAAAATGTAAAATAAGAATAAAAATAATTATAAGATTTATGGAAGAGTAAGCTTAACCTGAAATAGCACAAAGCAATTTTAAGAATAATACAAAGTGGAATTACACTTAGGAAAAATTTACATATGAGGCAAGGAGAAAATGAGATGAAGTAATTATGGCTAGATGGTAGATCTAAATATACCTAAATATACTCTGTTATATAGATTTGATTTTGACATAATGTATATAACCATAAAAAACTAAAGTAAAAAAATTCAAATTTCTAAAGCAAAATTAAACAAATGAATGTAAATGTATATACACTTTGTAGCATAATCACACTGAGAAGAATCCTTTCTAATGACTCTAATACAAAGAAATTTGATTATACATCTTTGGGGCAATGTATCATAAGGGAAAAGAAACCTGAAATAAATTAAACTGTTTTTAGTAATCATACTGTAAGTGGTAATATTAATAATCAATATATGACTATTACAGAATTATTTTACAGTAAAACAGATCTGAAATTATATGAGTCTAGCAATGTTGGCATTTAAAGCAAAGGAAAGGAGAAACTGATATAAATGTATATCCTTTAAATTTATGTTAAAATCTGTAGTCCTGAATTTGAGTTGGAAACATGAATATGAATTCATAAAATATTTGATTCTGAAATAGAAAGTATCCTCTAGCTATAATCAATACCAAACTGGTAGCAAGACACTCACCTAGTACCCATCTTGTCATCTCTAAATACCAGTTTTCACTAACTTAAAGGAATGTGTAATTTGAGGTCTAGACTATGAAATGTGTATAAAGAACCTGAAAAATTCTGTCATATCAATTACTAAACGAGAAAGTTATCCAAAATCTCTGAGACTGAATCAAAAGCCCTTAGGAGTAAACTGAAGAGGCCCCCACTGGCCACAGATGGAGCAATATGTACTTCAAGAAAAACAGTGATTACAATGGATTTAAAGATATCCAATTTATATAAATCCATTTGTATATAATGATACTTGGAACAAAGAACAGCAAAATAAAAACAACTTAATTGGTCACCTTTGGAGGATGCCAAGTATTGAAATCATTACTTAGAAAACTAGAAAACAAATGGAAAGAATCAAGCAACAATCTTTCCTTTCCTAAATGAATTAACTTTAGAGTAACCAAGAAGTTGATGAAAGTTTCTCTTTATAGACTGTGTTGCTTTCCTAAGGTTGCTGTAAAAAAATATGACAAACAATGAGAACAGGCACAGGGAGGGAAACATCACACACTGGGGTATGTTGGGGGGGGTGAGGACAAGGGGAGGGACAGCAGGGAGTGGGAGGTTAGGGAGGGATAACACTGGGAGAAATGCCTGATATAGGTGATGGGGAGTTGGAGACAGCAAACTACCATGGCATGTGTGTACCTATGCAACAGTCCTGCAAGATCTGCACTTGTACCCCAGAACTTAGAGTACAATTTTTTAAAAAACTACAAACTGGAGGGCACTTTAAAACAACAGAAATTTATTTTTTCAATGTTCTGAAAGCCAGAGCCTAAAACCAAAGTGTTAGTTATGAACCCTCCAGATCCTCTAGAAAAGGATTCTTGTCTCTTCCAGCTTCTTGTGGCTGCAGGTGTTCCTTGCTAGGTAGCAGTAGAACTTCAGGCTCTCCCTCCCTCTGTCTTCACATGGTCATCTGTTTCTTTTTGTATCCAAATTTCTTCTTTCTTATAATAGTCATATCAGATAAACTTCCCCCGCTGAATTTATCCTAACTTGGTTACATCTGGAAATGCAGACGGAAATAGCAGAAATGCTGTTTCCAAATGAGGTCACATTCATAAGTATGTGGGGTAGAACTCCAACATATCTTTTGGAAGACACATAACATAGAGTTTTCCAGCTATTAATGAGAATGAATAGAATAAAATATCATTTTTCAACTCCTGGTAAAATAATGAACCTACACAAGGATGATGAATGACTAATAACACCAAAAGAGAGGATATTTTGGACCTTCTGAGAAAAGTATACAAAAACCATCTATTGAGAAGTTTTATCAAAAATTCTATCTTAAGTCTGTTCAAGCCTCTAGCACTTAACTACTAATTTACAGCAAATACAGGCATCATAGGAACAATTATAAAGAACACTACAGGGATACAATCAACAACAAAACTCAGACTGCGGGAAACTGTAAAAAAAAAAAAAAAAAAATGACTTATTTCTTCGCTAAATACATTAAAAGGGAGACAGAGAGAGAGAATGAGGGGGAGATTCATAGATTTAAAGCAATCTAAAAGAAAACCCAAGAAATTGCCATATATGCTTCACATTTCAAAACTGATTTCACAAAATAAACTGTAAAAAACTATTTTAAAGATGATTAGATGTAAATACTAGTTTTAAGTACTGATTGAATAATCCATCATGTTAAGGAATTAGCACTAATTTTCAGAAAACAGTGTATTATGGTTATGCTTAAAAATAAAAAGAATTTAGCTCTCTAGAGACACATGCTGAAATACTTACAGATGAAATGTTACAAGGTTTTCAGTTGGCTAATAATTTAAAGGAGGGTGAGAAAACAAGGATGAAAGTGCAACAAAATTGGCCATGAATTGTTAAATGTTTGAACCAGTAATGAACATATGGCACTTCATTGCCTTATTCTTTTACTTTTTTATGTTTAAAATTTCTGCAGAATAAAATATTTAAAATAAACATTTATAGTAAACTATAAATTTAATAATGAACTAAAAACCTAAATACTCAGTTGGAGAACAAACTAATGGTTGGAATATGAGACAGAGGATTCTCCAGAACACACTGGGAAGAATGAAGACATAAATAGGCTGGGCACAGCGGCTCACGCATGTAATCCCAGCACTTTGGGAGACCAAGGCAGGCAGATCAGTTGAGCTCAGGAGTTCGAAACATGGTGAAACCCCATGTCTACCAAAAATACAAAAATTAGTTGGGCATGATGGTGCACACCTGTAATCCCAGCTACTCGGGAGGCTGAGGCATGAGAATCACAAAAGTTCTGAGGTGGAGGTTGCAGTGAGCCAAAATCATACCACTGCACTCCAGCCTGGGCAACAGAGGGAAACTCTGTCTCAAAAGAAAAAGAAAAAGAAAAACAGCCTGGGTAACAGATGAAAATTCTGTCAAAAAAGAGACAGAGAGAGAGAGAGAGAAAGTGAAAGAGAAGAAAGGAAGGAAGGGAGAGAGGGAGGGAGGGAGGGAAGATTGAACATATGAAAAGAGTTTCAATATTTATATCATAGGAGTTCCAGGAAAAAAGAAAAAATATCCTAAAAGAAAGGATGTATTTGGAGAAAGAATAACCAAGAATTAAAGAAAGACATGAAACATTAAAAGGAGGAATAGAATTTGCTTTTAGGAGATATTTTTTTTAAATGTAACCAAGCTCAACAAAAACATCCATACCTGGACACATTATACAAAATGTAACAGTAACAGAATGAAATTAAAAAATTAAAAGATTTTAGGGAGAAGAAGATTACCCATAAATGATAATTCTTGGATATTATATTCTTCATCAGTAACACTAGATATCAGACAAGAGTTTGGTAATATTTTAGTTTTGAAAGAAAATGAATTTCTAAATAACATTTTATATTCCAGTTAAACTATTATTTAAATATTTGTCTTCATAAGGGTGGGTTTTCTAGATATCAGCATCGTACGATGTGAAGTTTTTAGTGGCTAATTTTTTTCACGTAGCACATTTTCAAGATCCATCCATGGTTTGGCAAAGTTCAGTACTTCATCCCTTCTAATGACCACATAATATTCTAGTATGTGAATATACCACATTTTGTTTATACATTCATTGGCTGATGAACATTTGAGTTGCTTCCACATTTTTATTCCATGAATAATGCTGTTAAACGGACACTAATTTTCAAGTTACCCACAAAGGGAATCCCATCAGACTAACAGCAGATCTCTCAGCAGAAACCCTGCAAGCAATCAACAACAAAACTCAGACTGTGGGAAACTACAAAAAACAAATAACTTATTTCTTCTCCAAATACATTAAAAGGGAGACAGAGAAAGAGAGAGAGAATGAGAGAGGGGGACGTTTATAGATTTAAAGAGACATGAATAATGCTGTTATGGACAATAATTTTCAAGTTATCCACAAAGAGAAGCCCATCAGACTAACAGCAGATCTCTCAACAGAAACTCTACAAGCCAGAAGGGAGTGAGGCCAATATCCACATTTTTAAAGAAAAGAATTTTCTATCCAGAATATCATATCCAGCCAAACTAAGCTTCATAAGTGAAGGAGAAATAAAATCCTTTACAGACAACCAAATACTGAGGGATTTTTTTCAGCACCAGGCCTGCCTTACAAGAGCTCCTGAAGGAAGCACTAAATATGGAAAAGAAAAACCAGTACCAGCCACTGAAAAAACATATCAAAATGTAAAGACCATTGACACTATGAAGAAAATGCATCAACTAATGGGCAAAATAACCAGCTAGCATTATAATGACAGGATCAAATTCACACGTAACTCTATTAACCTTAAATATAAACGGCCTAAATGCCCCAATTAAAAGATACAGACTGGCAAATTGGAGAGTCAAGGTCCATTGGTGTGCCGTATTCAGGAGACTCATATCACGTGCAAAGACACAAATAGGCTCAAAATAAAGGAATGGAGAAATATTTACCAAGAAAATGAAAAGCAAAAAAAAAAAAAAAAAAGCAGGAGTTGCAATCCTAGTCTCTGATAAAACAGACTTTAAACCATTAAAGATTGAAAAAGACAAAGAAGGAAATTACATAACAGTAAAAACATCAATGCAACAATAAGAGCTAACTATCCTAAATATATATGTACCCAACACAGGAGCACCCAGATTCATACACCAACTTCTTAGAGACCTACAAAGAGAATTACACTCCCACACAATATTAGTTGGATATGTTAACATCCCATTGTGAATATTAGGCAGATCAATTAGACAGTCAATTAGCAAAGATATTCAGGACTTGAAATTAGCTCTGGACCAAGCAGACCTAATAGACATCTACAGAATTCTCCACCCCAAAATTAACAGACGATACAGCCTTCACTGTACCACATAACACTTATTCTAAAATTGACCACATAATTGGAAGTAAAACGCTCCTCAGCAAATGCAAAAGAACAGAAATTATAACAAACAGTCTCTCGGACCATGGAGAAATCAAATTAGAACTCAGGATTAATAAACTCACTCAAAACCTCACAACTACATGGAAACTGAACAACCTGCTCCTGAATGACTACTGGGTAAATAATGAAATTAAGGCAGAAGTAAATAAGTTCTTTGAAACCAATGAGAACAAAGACACAACATACCAGAAAATCTCTGGGACACAGCTAAAGCAGTGTTTATAGTGAAATTTATAGCACTGAATGCCCACACGAGAAAGCAGAAAAGATCTAAAATCAACACCCTAACATCACAATTAACAGAACTAGAGAAGCAAGAGCAAACAAATTCAAAAGCTAGCAGAAGATAAGAAATAACTAAGATCAGAGCAAAACTGAAGGAGATACACACACACACACACACACACAAACCTTCGAAAAATCAATGAATCCAAGAGCTGGTTTTTTGGAAAAAAAAAATTAACAAAATAGATATACCACTAACCAGACTATTAAAGAACAAAATAGAGAAGAATCAAATAGACAGAGTAAAAAAAATGACAAAGGGGAGAACACCACTGATACCATAAAAATACAAACTGTCATCAGAGAATACTATAAACACCTCTATGAAAATAAATTTCTGGACACATACACCCTCCCAAGACTAAACCAGGAAGAAGTTAAATCCCTGAACAGACCAATAAAAAGTTCAGAAATTGAAGTAGTAACTAATAAACTACCAATGAGAAAAATACCAGGACCAGACTGATTCACAATCAAATACTACCAGAGGTACCAAGAGGAGCTAGTATCTTCCCTTCTGAAACTATTCCAAACAATAGAAAAAGAGGGACTCCTCCCTAACTCATTTTATGAGGCCAGCATCATCCTGATACCAAAACCTGGCAGAGACACAGCAGAAAAAGAAAACTTCAGGCCAATATCACTGATGAACATCAGTGCAAAATATCCTCCATAAAATACTGGCAAATCAAATCCAGCAGCACATTGAAAAGTTTTTCCACCATTATCAAATCGGCTTCATCCCTGGGAAGCAAGGCTGGTTCAACATACACAAAACAATAAACCAAACAGAACCAATGACAAAAACCACACAATTATCTCAGAAGATGCAGAAAAGGTCTTTGAAAAATTCAACAGCCCTTCATGCTAAAAACACCCAATAAACTAGATATTGATGGAATATATATCAAAATAATAAGAGCTATTTATGACAAACCCACAGCCAATATCATACTGAATAAGCCAAAGCTAGAAGCATTCCCTTTGAAAACCAGCACAAGACAAGGAAGTCCTCTCTTACCACTCCTATTCAACATAGTATTGGATGTTCTGGGCAGGGTAATCAGGCGAGAGAAAGAAAGAAAGGGTATTCAAATAGAAGGAGAGGGAGTCAAATTATCTCTGTTTGCAGATGACATGATTATATATTTAGAAAACCCTATAGTCTCAACCCAAAAACCCTTTAAGCTAATAAGCAACTTCAGCAAAGTATCAGGATATAAAATCAATGTGCAAAAATCACAAGTATTCCTATACACCAATAACAGACGAAGAGCCAAATCATGAGTAAACTCCCATTAACAATTGCTATAAAGAGTTATAATACCTAGGAATACAACATACAAGGGATGTGAAGGGCCTCTTCAAGGAGAAATACTAACCACAGCTCAAGGAAATGAGAGGACACAAACAAATGGAAAAACATTTCATGCTCATGGATAGGAAGAATCGATGTTAACATGGCCATACAGCTCAAAGTAATTTATAGATTCAATGCTATTCCTATAATGCTACCATTGACTTTCTTCACAGAATTAGAAAAAAACTACTTAAAAAGCAATGAGGAAAGGATTTCCAATTTAATCAATGGTGTTGGGAAAACTGGCTAGCTGCATGCAGAAAACTGAAAATGGAACCCTCTTTACACCTTATACAAAAATTAACTCAAGACTAATTAAAGACTTAAACATAGAACTTAAAAACCATAAAAACCCTAGAAGAAAACCTAGCAGTGCCATTCAGAACACAGGCATGGGCAAAGACTTCATGACTAAAACACAAAAAGTAATTGTAACAAAAGCCAAAATTGACAAATGGGATATAATCAAACTGAAGATCTTCTGCACAGCAAAAGAAACTATCATCAGAGTGAACAGGCAACCTAGAAAATGGGAGAAAATTTTTCGCAATCTATCCATCTGATAAAGGGCTAATATCCAGAATCTACAAGGAACTTAAATAAATTTACAATAAAAAAACAAACAACTCCATCAAAAAGTGGGCAAAGGATATGAACAGACACTTTTCAAATAAGACATTTATGTGGCCAACAAACACGAAAAAAAGCTCATCATCACTGGTCATTAGAGAAATGCAAATCAAAACTACAATGAGATACCATCTCACACCAGTTAGAATGGATATCATTAAAAAGTCAGAGAACCACAGATGCTGGAGAGGATGTGGAGAAATAGGAACACTTTTACACTGTTGATGGGAGTGTAAATTAGCTCAACCATTGTGGAAGACAGTGTGGTGATTCCTCAAGTAATTAGAACTAGAAATATCGTTTGACCCAGCAATCCCATTACTGTGTATACACAAAGAATTATAATTTTTCTACTACATAAAGACACATGCACATGTGTGTTTATTGCAGTATTATTCACAATAGCAACGACTTGGAAGGAACTCAAATGCTCATCAATGATAGACTGGATAAAGAAAATGTGGTACATGCAATACTATACAGCCATAAAAAAGAATGAGTTAATGTCCTTTGCAGGGATATGGTTGAAGATGAAACCATAATTCTCAGCAAACTAACACAAAACAGAAAAAAAAACCCACAAAACAAACACTACATGTTCTCATTCATAAGTGGGAGTGGAACAATAAGAACTTATGGGCACAGGGAGGGGAATATCACACATCAGAGCCTGTCAGGGAATGCGGGGCTAGGGTAGGGATAGCATGAGGAGAATTACCTAATGTAGATGACAGATTGATTGGTGCAGCAAACCACCATGGCACATGTAAACCTATGTAACAAATCTGAATGTTCTGCACATGTATCCCAAAAGTTAAAGTATAATAATAAAAAAAAAATAATAGAAAAGAAATGTGAGGTATTATTTCTGTGTTCTAAATTCTATTTCACTATATGCTATACTTATGCTACTACCAACATTGTGTTGATTACTGGTACTCTGCAGTAAGTTTTGAAATGTGAGTCCTCCAACTTCATTCTTCTTTTTCAAGATAATTTTGTCTGTCTGAGATCCTTGAGTTTTCAAATGACTTTTAAGTTCAGCTTATCGGTTTCTACACAAAGAAGGTTGCCCAATCTGTTCTTCCTTCTTGGCAACTGTTAACATATACCAGATTTTCATATGCACATGAAATGTTAAGTTATAACACACTTGTAAATTTAGGAGAAGATGAAAACATTTGCAAGGTAATAATAATCAGCTCTGGTTTGAGAATTTTACCTCAAGGACTCCATTTCTATAAAATTTTATGAAAATGTTTAAGTATGAATGTGATTTGGGTGATGCAAAAAATTCAGGGCAAAATGAAGGACAATGATATCTGGAATTTCTGAGATAATACTGTCAAAAGAATACTTCCACTTCATTTATTTCTTCATTCAAAAGTTTTTGTGAAGAAAACTATGTATAAAATATCCCAGGGTGCAATAGCTTTAAAAAGCTCTTTAACTAAATAATAGTAAAATAGATAGCTCGTGTTGGAACATCTAAGCTCTAATTCTACCACAGCAGGAGAAGATCTGTTCTTGCATTTGGTAAGCATTTGAGTACATTCTGTGTGTCATGATGAAGACACAAAGTGGTTCTCCCTGAGTTCAGCATACTGTTGTGGAGAAAATTGTGATTCAGGGTGGTAAGTGCCAGGATAGCAGCAGGCACAAAGATCTTTAAAAATGCCAAGGAGAGCATCTAATGAAGCCTGTCATTAATGTTTAATCTGCAGAAGGACGAATAGTTAGAATTGTGAAGAAGTTAAAGAAAGGTGTTTCAGTGAGAGGAATTTTTTTTAACTTTTAAGTTCAAGGGTACAAGTGCAGGTTTGTTACAGAGGTAAACTGGTGTCACGGGGTTTTGTTGTACAGATTATTTCATCACCTGGGTATTAAGCCTAGTACCTATTAGTAATTTTTCGTGATCCTTTCTCTCTTCCCACCCTCTATCCTCCAAAATGCCCCAATATGTGTTGTTCCCCTCTCTGTATCCATGTGTTCTCATAATTTAGATCCTACTTATAAGTGAGAACATGTATTATCTGGTCTTCTGTTCCTGTGTTAATTTGCTAAGGATAATGGCCTCCAGCTCCATCCATGTCCCTGCAAAGGACATGATCTTATTCTTCCTTATGGCTGCATAGTATTCTATCGTGTAAACCTACCTTTCTTCATCTAGTCTATCACCGATGGGCATTTAGGTTGATTCCAGTCTTTGCTATTGTAAATCAAAAGAAGATATACATATGGCCAATAATCATATGAAAAAAGCTCACCATCACTGATCATTAGAGAAATGTAAATCAAAATTGCAATGAGGTATCATCTAACACCAGTCTGAATGGCTATTACTAAAAAGTCAATGCTGGTGAAGTTGTGGGGAAAAAGAAATGCTTATACACTATTGGTGGGAATGTAATTGAGTTTGACCATTGTGGAAGACAGTGTGGTGATTCCTCAAAGACCTAAAAACAGAAATACCATTCAACCCAGCAATTCTATTACTGGGTATATACCTAAAGGAATATAAATCATTATATTATAAAATAAGAGGAAAGTTTAAATGCAAAAATATGGAAATGAGAGACAGCATGGAATATTCAGAGAAGAGAAAATAGCTAGACCTAGAAGTGAGTGCAACATGTTCAACTTTATTATTATAAAAGCATCTATTTTCCATTTAGAAGTTATGATGGTTGAAAACAATTCTTTTCACTGGAGATAATGCAACTGTAGAACTGTTTAACTTGAAACGTGTACCTTAGATCCCTAATTACCAAAGAAATAAAGACATAGCAAAGTGAGACCTGAGGCTGATAGGACACACACTAAGCACATCTGCCCTCAGCTCCAAACATTTTATGTGCCACTAAATTGTTCCTTGGAATAATTTGAGAAGCAGGAATTAAATAACAAAGCCCTAATTATAGGGAATTTAGCTCTAAATCATACTGGAATTGTAGCAGCAAGATGATAGAAAAAGGGAAGGAAGCTATAAATGAATAGGGCCAACAAAAACTATACATAGAAGAATGGATTTCAGAGGAGGTCAAATTTAGAGCCTCTGAACTGGATGGTAAACTGGAGTTCAACATTAGCAGGAATCTATAATACAGATTTTCAAGTAATGGCAATATCCAGGCAGGTAATTCTTATGAGTATCTGGTTTAAGAATCTGAAGACAGTGATAAGAAGACCCAGACTCCATGGAAAAAGAAGAAATAGTAGCAAGGAATATCTATATAGTGCCAGACCCCTAACCTAGAGGAACATAGTTTCATCAGAAAAACTGAAGAGGAAATAAAGAAATCAATCCAGAAACGTAGTCACATGAATTGGGAAGATACAATGGGGTTTTTAAAAGCCTGAATCAGGGATCACAGGGACCTGTGATAAACTCCTAACATTATGACCACCAGGCTTAGGACAGTAGCTGTCCATAGGGTTCTTATGCATGTAGCTGGTCATAGGGTTCTAAAAGTATTGACTGCCATCAGTGGTGGAGAGCTGACTCCAGAATTGGTGTCACTAAGTCTGCAAGCCAACTATACCAGAGGCTTCAAGGGCTAGGGAGGGCCAAGCCAGATAGCAAGGTTAAAACCTATCAGTCATATTCCAGATAAATATTTGGCTATTCAGATATTTATTCTACTTGATAACTACATAATATAAAGTTAAAATGTGCATTGCATTAGCTAAGGCCCATTTGTTTCTAAATATTTATGGCAAAAGTTAACCAATAGCCAGATGGTGCACTGAACTTTCACTGTTGGTCTAGACATTTTGGCTCCATGGTAATAACCACTGAACACATGCTGCTGAACTGTAACTCTGCTATACATATGTGTCACTCCCATTTTGCAAATACCTCCCCCAAAGATGAAATACAGCCTATTTAGGAAGGAATAAAGTGGACTTATCCTCTACAAATGGAAATTCATTTTCAATTATCTTTAAATGCCTTTGTTCTATAGCATCATTTTTGATATAAATTCTGAACAAAATTAAAGTATCAGGATTTTTTTCAGAAAGCATATGTATCACCCATCAAAGGTAATTCTCTTGTAATCAGCATTTCACTTTTAAGAAGATATTTTACCCACTTAAAAATTCTGCTCCAAGCACCATTTCTAACTCTCCAGCAAGATACAAAAAATTTTTAAATGATAAAACCGCCTATCAGAAAATTTCTTTTTGAATACTTCTTCCACAGGCTGCTGCTTATTGAGTGAGAAAAGGGAAGCATAAGAGTACGACTACATTGACTTCTAGAAGAGAGAATTCTGAGGGCTTGAGCATGTACTAAGTTAGTTACTTCATTGAAAATCAGGGAAAGTATTTCTTTTTATCTTATCTTTGTAATAATGAGGCTTATTAATATTATAAAAATAGGAATCATGGAAAACATTTGGGGAATGAGATAGGAAGAAAGACTACTATCTACTTTCTTTTAAAAAGGGGTTTTGATGAGAACATAAATACAGATTTAGAGAACTATTAAAACTCCAGCTACAAAGGAAATGAAAAACTTGAATTGTCTGTATTCTTGTCATCTACACGGTATCCATCTCATAATAGCCTTATTGCAACTAGACATGTGGTGATGAATGCAGAAATGTCAGACAAAAAGAAATGTGTAAAGATAAAAGGCTATAGGGTGGGGGTAAAAAAACCCATACAACAAAGAAGTGACTGCATGTTGCTTTTGTTATCATTTTGTTTCCAAAAGCTGCCCAGGTGGCAGCTAAAAGCCAGAATTCCATAAAGATAGATGAAATCTACAAAAGGCCCCGGTGTTTCTGAAAAAAAATTATAATACAGAAAAAGATGGACAAACCTAAAGGTTTCTCTCTCTCTCTCTGTCTCTCTCTGTCTCTCTCTGTCTCTTTCTCTCTCTTTCTCTCATCTTTCTCTAAAGTTAAGGTTTAAGCTCACACACTGAACATGTTTTATTTAAGAATCTCAAAGCATTTTACCCACAATTAATTATTCTGCCATTTCCCATTATCAGTCAAAGACTGAAAACCTTGAGAGTCAGGTTCAGCAGGAGCCTTTAAGTCCTATTATGCAGAAATAGAGGATAAGTTACTGACTTGAGAGCCACAAGCATCAGTAAGAGACCCATTGTTGCTTCCTTCTCTTATAACCACTCTCTCTTCCCAAAAATTGCTTATTGTATTCTGCCAGAGATAAGAAAACCACATCATACAGTGTCTTTTCTTTATTGAGTCATTAATTGTACACTACAGATATCCATCATCTCTTCCTCTAAAGAACACATTTTAATTAAACCAAACTGCATATAGAATTATCTTAGTGTTAAAAAAAAAAACCTCCTAAAAACCATCAAGTTTTTTTTTTTTTAAGTACTCTGATTCTTCCAAATTCTCATTCTCATTCAATCATGGTGCAAATATTTAAGTGGACTTTATTCTCTAACTTTACTTCTCCTTATTACACATAAAAATTACCTTATATAATAAAAATGAGAATATTTCATTATTTTCTCAAGTGGCAACACAGATACTCTAAAAGAGTATCTAAAATTTATTTGGGAAAATTTATTCACCTGTGACACCATTAGAAAATCTTTCCCAAGAGTTCAAGTATCATTAGCCGCACTGATATTCATCAGTAGGGGGATACATCTCTTCACAACAGATAAAGAAGTCTTGGAGCATCTAGAGAACATATAGAACTGAAAGGGTAAGTAATGGAAAGGAAAAGAAAAGGAGGAAAAAAAAGGCCAGTGAAAACAGTGTGTGTATTATTACCTATTACTTACTCCTATAAGCCCAACCCACAAAATAACTTTACCAAAATCAAGTAAGTTGTCCACTCTAGGACACTAATTAAGACACTTGCCTCAGGTCCCCTCATCTGAACAAAACCCTCAAAATAACCAGAAAGTAAGTGAGGGGTGGTGTAGAAGAATGAGATAGAACCAAAAATGAAAGTAAGCTGAGATTTTTGTCTTATGTTGACAGCGAAAGTCAGTACAACTAGAGGTCTTAATTAGTTAATGGCAACAAGTAGATGAGTAAAAATAGAAAGCATTCTTTCTAACCAAAGAACCAAAAAATAAATAAAATTTGAACAAAGAAAATATCTCCAATAAAATTAAGAAAGGAAAAAAAGAAGCATGATAAATATAAGTTCAAAATAAGGTGTTGCTAATAAGTCTTGACTTACTTTAATTATGACAAAAGAATTGATTTAAACTTGACATTTATGAGATGTAAATTCTTAAAATAAATTTTTCCTGAATAATCCAATAATGTGTTATACTAGAGGCACCAAAAAAGATAAAGACACAAGAAAACTACAGAAAACAAAGGTATTTAAAATATATATTAAGCAATATGTAATAATACAATTTAAGGTAAAAAATGTCCTAATGGACAAAGATGAGAATTTTACACCGAGCAAAAAATCCAACATACTAATAAACTATAATAATCATTAATATATACTCCCAATAATAAAATCTCATATAAAGCAAAAGCTGCAATAATCACTGGAAAAACATAACCTTTAGTTTTAGTAGAGATGATAATGTATCCATCTAAAACTGGTAAACAAAGTAATGCAAAAAGAACATAGAAGACAGGAATAATATTTTTAATAAATCTGAACTAATGGACATTTTGAAAAATGTATATCTAATAAACATAAATACATATTAGTTTTGACACAAGAATATGTTTAAAAATCTGTCATGAATTAGGTTAAAAAGGCAGCCTTGAATAAATTTTAAAGTATTATTTATTTTTGAACACACAGATCATATTCTCTATAACAATATAAAAAATTAAAAATGTAGAGTAATAATATCCCATATAACTGAAAATTAATAATTTTATGTCCAAAAATCAATGGGTTGAATAGTAAATATCTCAAATTTTGAAATATTTACAGCTACAAGATTATGAAAGCACCGCATACCATAATTTGAGAAACAAAGTGATGATACACGTAAAGTCTAATTTATAAATAGAAAAAAATTAACAGGAAATAAAGACTACTAAAAAAGTTAGTTAAGCATTCAACTCAAAAAATAAAAAATAAGCAAGAGAATTTTAAAACTAAGAAAGAAGGCAGTAATAAAAACCAGAAATCAACAAAATAGAAAAAATGTAAGAGAAAGGATTAACAAAATAACGTAATTTTAAAAGACTAATATGGCAATTCATGGGAAATATTCATCAAGGAAAAATAACAAATGAATAAATAAGCAAAATTCTGAAAGAAAGAGAAAAATATTACTGATTACAGAGCAGATTTTTAAAGATTATAAATGAATCTGTTGAGTGACAACATGGGCCAATAAGAAATAAAAACTGGAACAGATCAATAACCATTAAAAATAATAAGATTATGGAAGAAGTAATCACCCAGATAGATTTTTCAGGCAGTTTACCAACCATCCAAGGAACATGTAATAAACTACAGCTTCTATGGTGCTCACTGGACTTGTGCAATATAACAATTATAATTGGAAAATTTTAAAACTAATATGGAAGAATAAAATTCTAAAAATAACTGACAATCATGGAAGAAAAGAAAAAATAATGAAGATGAATTTTGTCAGCCATTAAGATATTTTATAAGGCTATAATAATTAAGGTAGTACTGTACTAATAGAAAAGGAAGCCGGGTCAGTGTATATCCACCTTATACCAATGTTTCACACAAATATAATAATTTAGAGAACAAGAAATACTGGAAAGGGTTACAGGTTTACGTATTAGTGAAGCTATTTTAGGGTCCAACTTGGTAGCATCTGGTAAAACTAAGTTTATGCATAGCCTACGCTCTGTTCTACTTTTGGCTTTAAATTCTCAGAGAAACTTTCATACCCGATTACAAAGAGGAAAGTATAAACATGCTCATTGTACTATTGCTCGTAACAGCAAAACCTTGGAAGCATCTATAAATATCCATCTAGGTAAAAAGATAAATTAAATGTTGTATGAGGTATATTTTAATGCTAAAATTATGTATATCAAATGTAAGACAGATCTTAGAAAAAGCTTTGTGAAACAAAAGTCAAAGATAGAGTGAGTGGCACATCAAAATATAACATTATAGGTGCTTTAAGTAAATACAAAACATATATATCCTGTATACATCACATATACAAAATATATGTTATATATTATTTTACATTTTATATGTACTTATATAAAAAGAAAGAAATAGAAAGTACATACATACATAAAGTAGAAATGAGTGGGAATGGCGATTGAATTTTTTTTTTAAAGAAGAAATAAAGTAAGCCTATTAAATTCATGAATGCTTGTTTGAGTGATGTTTTGGCACTGAAAATCAATTAAAGAGCTAGATTCACATGGGAATGATACACTGCAGAACATAGAAAAAAAAATAAAAGGAAAAAATTAACAAGCAGAGTATGCCAGCATCTCTCACTCTTTCACCAATCTTCCTGTACAAGAAATAAACAAAAATATTGATGGAAGCTCTGGATTTCCATAGATCATGAAATTAGAGAATTCAAGTCACCACTGTCATCTAGATAATACATGCCTGTAGCAGGTCTCAACTGACATCTCACTTAGATTTATAACAATCAAACTTTTATTGAGGGCAAACCATATCTTAGTTTAGTTAAGCTCAACAACTCACAATATGTCTCTTATGCATAAGATATTGTGCTAGAGGCTGCTCTGGCTTATGAGATGATTGGAAGGGCAGAAAAGATGTCTTTTAATCACATTTATAGAATATCCAAAATAGTGTCACACAGTCAAGTTACTCATCATGCTAAGAGAAGTTAAATGACTTGCCCGATATCACCCAGCCAATATATGGACTAAAAATGAGAAGCTGAGATACTGAAAGTTCTGAGCAATTTAGGTAAATGCTAAAAATAAAATTAGAAGAATAAATCACAGTAATATCTTATTTAAACAGAAAAGAATAACCAATATTAAATATAGAAGTAAATATAATTTAACGACATGAAAAATATGGTAATATCATATCGTGTAGGGACCAAAGATAGAAGTAGGCCACTGTAGAAATAAAAAAAGAATATAAATGGTAATAAAAACATGTTATCTATACTAGATGATATGTTCTTATTGTTGCTTTCCCTCTAACGTAAATGGTTTGACCTCAAGACCTCAATGCGATGCCTCTCTCATACTGAACCTATTGTCACTTGGTGGTCTTCCAGCACAGAGCCTGAACTGTCAGAGTCTTATCTAAATCAGACGCCACCACAGCTCTCTTGTATCATGATCCACAGCTTTTGTGGTCACTGGTATGACTTTATTTAGGCAGTAATAGTTACATTGTCAGTGACAACAATATAGTAGTCCCATCCTTATCTACAGGGAATACATACTAAGACCACCAGTAGATGCCTGAAATCACAGATAGTACCAAACTCTCCATATACTGCTATGTTTTTCCTCTACATACATAACTTCTAATAAAGTTTAATTTATAAATTAGGATAGTACAACATTAACAACAACTGAAAATAAAATATAACAACTATAACAACATGCCAACTGGAAAGTTGTTAAAATTGAAGATTATAGATTGAATACATTATTAAATAAAAAAGAATTATTTGAACTGAAGCATTGTAATCCCACAACAGTTGACTGATAATCGAGATGGCTACTAAGTGACTAATGAGCAGACAGTGTGTACAGTGTGAATGCACTTGAAAAAGGACATGATTCATGTCCCAGGTAGGACAGAGCAGGATAGCACAAGATTTCGCCACACCTCTCACAATGGCCCATAATCTAAAATTTATGAATTGATTGTCTCTGGAATTTTTCATTCCATGCTTTTAAACAACAGTTGAATGAGAATAACTAAAACCACAAAAAGCAAAATCAGGGATAAAGGAGGATGGCTGTAATTGCTCAATTAATCATCTAATTGTTAAATGATACAAAATCAGGATGAATCCACTAATATGTAACACTATTTTTTAACTTTCCACCAGCAATTTGGAAACTGAATGTATATGTAAGTAGGTGAACACAATTTGATAATAGATCATAAATTCATATTTTAGCCTGGGCAGCCTCTGGTACAGCATTTCCATTCTTTGGACAGAAAAATAGAAAACTATATTCTTATTACTAGCTCTGCCCAGGGCCAGAGAAGAAATGTGAAGATTATTGTTCTCCTAAAAAAAAAGAATACATGAATATAACCACAGGCCAGCAACATCATTAGCCACTCATTCAATACTCCAGTAATGATTGATGTGAATAGGGAAGTGTTGGTCTCTTGGGATTGTCCAGAGTGGCTCATGACAGCAAGAGAATTATTGCAGTCAGCCATAAGTCATCGATGTTCCTGCACTTCCCTTAAAAAACTTTATGCCCATGGCCTTAAGAGTTTGCACGGCTAATCCGCCTTATATATTTAACATTGGATTTCTTATTCAATCTCTGAAAGGAGTTTTTATTGGAATAGAAATTTGAAATTGTATTTTAACTTCCTTATCCATAAAAACAGGTGATACAACTTGATGTTCTTAAAATGTTTTATTATTCTAAGTCAGGATTTTTCATACTTATTTTAAAGGTATTCTTACTGGCTTCCTTTCTTATATTTGACTTCTTATCTCGGTGCTCTATTGCCCAAATTAAAATGGAAGGTTTACTTCTGAAGAATATATTTAGAACATATAGAGTCAGAACATATAGAATCTATAGAATAGAATGGGCATAGGATACTTTCCTTGAGACAACTTTTTTTAAGTGCAAAACAAACAAACAAAAAACAAATAAATCCTCTATATCTTTAGAGGTGAAAAGTGTGATAATTTGTGAGAAGTAAATATTTTTATTTCTTCTACGATGACACAAAGGTGATGGGAAAACTGATGGCCTGGTGGAAGGTAATTTTGAGAGTTTTTTGGTCTGAGGGTCAAGAAAAAAACAAAATGGATATTGGGGCCACCGAATTCGTTACTTAACTAAATAAAGAGGATCTTGTAAAAAAGGAGAACAGCCAGTTCAAGAAAGAAAGAGTCAACATGTTTGTTTCCTCTACCTCCCAAAATCCCATTAAAATGACAGAAAACATATAATAAAAATTAATTTTATGGTTTTAGAGAACAAAAGGATTGCCAAAACAAAGTACAAGGACTTTCTGGAACAGAGAGAGAGAGTATATCTGGCATCAGATAATGCAAAAACAACAGCACGGAGTACAAAAAATACAAAATACAAAAAAGGCCAAAATACAAAAAAAGATCTAAAGAGACTAAGAGCCATACTTTCCAATAGAATTATGGAGAAACCACACAGCATCAACAAGTACAGAAGACAGAAGCAAACTGTGGGCAACTAATAATTGCATTAACGGAAATTATGAACTAGTAATACCACTTCTTCTGTAAGGGAGATGGATGGAGATATGAACTTCAGTTTAGCTTTATAAAAATGCATAAGACTAAGTCTGTAAATAAAGTTGATGGAGGAGCAGTGACTTCCTTGTATAAATATGTATTTATACACACACACATACACATTAATTTAACATATAAACACATACCCTGATAAAAAAGTAACTTAAATATCACAAAAAGGAACTTATAACTCTGTTTCATAAAATGGGATTATATCATAAGATTATCTGAAGCACTGAATAAAAATTCATAAGAATTTTTGTCATGTGCTAAATTTCAGAATATATGATAGAATATAAAGAATATAAGAATAAGAGAAGTTGCTGTGATTAAATTGTATGAAATGAAGGATGATTATTCTAACCATAGCATTTAACAAAACTGATTTCACTCAATCTAAGACTTATTGGTTGATTTTGAAGGGAATGTGTTTAATGAATTGTAATATACAATTTAATTAAGAAAATAAATAAAACTAAAATTTAACCAAACAGGAAACCTTGAGATTACTATATAATGTTACCAGTGAACATTATACAGTTAATTTTGTGTGCCACAAAGATCAAGATTACAATCACCAGTCAAGAAGAGAACTGGATCACTGTGATAATACAACTGCCAATGCTTCACACTTTCATTACGATGGTTCAAGAAAAATTTTGTTTGAAATGATATGGCTAAATCCATGATGTATCATTTAGTTTTCATTTAGCTACAAGTAAGAGAAAACTCAGCTAACATTTGGCATTTAATTATCTCAAATAATGAGAAGTCTTGAAGTAAGCAGTTCAAGGGATACTGAAAAAGCTCAATGACTTTAAGTGACAATTTTTGATATAAACTTATAACTCAAATGTATGAGGATACTGACAAATAAGTAACTGAGGTGACCATCAAATAAATAAATAAATACCTTCAACACATAGCTAAGGTCTACTTCAACTTAGTTATATATCATAACTTATTCCTCTGCCTCCTGTTTGTCAATGTATGTAACTTCATTATTTTTAATAAAATATGTATGCTAATTTCTAGAATTTTAAAATATGAAAGAATTTGACCTTGTACATAAAAAAAGAAAAACATAAACGAATAATTTTAGTACATTATGGATTAACTCAAAATAACATTATCAGTTATTCAAGGACCCAGAAAGTTCAGTATGTACTCACTCCTACTAAAAACAGTTCACTCCTGGACATATTTCAGTAAAACAAAAACTCAGTCTAAGAGACAAACATGGGATCCAAGAAACAGTGAAATCACCTAATGTATTAGTCTGGTGGATGCTATAACAAAATACCACAGACTTCATGACTTCACAAAAATTTATTTTGTGGAAGTCTGGAAACTGGAAATCCAAGATTAGGATACTAGTATATTCAGTTCCTGATGAGGGCTCTCTTGATAATGTACTAACAGCCACCATTTCACTGTGTGCTCACATGACCTCCTCTCTGCCTATGCTTGGAGAGACAGCACACCAGTTCCCTTCTTAGAACGATACTAACTCTTTCAGATTGTGGGCCCAACTTTGTGACATTATTTAATCTTAATTACCTCCTAAAGACCCTGTTTCCAAATATAGACACATTTCAAGTTAGAGCTTCAACATATGAATTTTGGGGAGACACAATTTAGTCCATAGCACTTAAGGTGTTCAATTAAAAAAAGAATTTTGTGTAAAAGCTGTGCCATCAGTTATATATATATATATACACACACACATACACATACACATATACATATATATATATATACATATATATATGTATATATTATTGGTTCAAATTAGTACAGGAAATCTGGGATATTTGTGAAAAAGTCTTCAAATTAGAGTGAATATTACATGTAGGTCAGATGAGTAAGAATATATAAATTAAATTATTATGTGATTTAATGAGAAAGCGTTCCTCTTTTTATCAACAGAAAAAAATTAAAAGTAGAAACAAATACAAATAAAAAGTTATGATCCAAACCAAGTAACCATGCATAGCATGATTTTGAGTAATTGATTAGATTATAAGAAATAACAGTTCTTGAAATAACAAAGCCAAAAGATTTAGTCAAATAATTCAGATATATAAATAAGACTAGCACCCTGAATTCAAGCTTTCTTGTCTTATAAATCTGCCTTTTCATACTTAAAGAGTAATCTTAAAGGTAGATTAAGATTTTAAACTTGTTTTTATATTAATGAAAGGCAACCTGGTTTTATAAGATGGTACATTAAGTTTTTCTATCTGGAAAATTTACCCTCTGAGAAATATGAAGCTCTAATGTCACACTAATAACTCCCATCACAATAATAAAATGTTATCAAATATCTTTTCATTTTTTAACTTTGGAAAAATATTTTAGCAAAAATTAATACATTTTTAAAAAATAACTAAAGTCTAACATTTTCATTTTAGTATCTTTTTCCTTCTGTCAAATTCAAGTAAAGTTAAGCTTGATGTGTTTCAAGATGTCAACCACCATTCTTTGGATGACAGGAATATGAACAATTTCCACTTTATTGTTTATCCTTTTTGATATTTTTTAAGTTTCCCACCATAAACACATTATTCTTAAAATCAGAACAGACTGATGAATGTTATTTTTAATTAAAAGAATAATTTAATGTGAAATAAAGAAATATTGATATTAAGGGTGAAATAGCTGTGGGGAACCTGGTCGTGGTTCTATATTATCTCTAAAAGTAGAGACAAGAAAGAAAGGATTAAAAGAAATGAAAAAGACGAGATCACTAGACAGTTTTGCACAATTGGAAACAGGTGAATATAACAGAATCCAATCTCAAAAATTTGTGAATGTTAGTCATTTGAAAAGTAAAACATATTTGCATTAGATGCTGTAAATATTTGAAAAGATGTCTGGATACCCTTCCTTTAATTACCTTTACCTTTTTGGGTTTTTTTTTTTTTGTATTTACTGGAAACACTTTTGATTATAGATAGCAAAAAGCATGGATAAACAGGTTTATTCTGATTTTGTAATAACAACAAAATTTGTTGAGCCTGGGCTATATAATAGGAACAAAACACTTTACATTAAATTTGCTTGTTTAATTCTCCCAACACTGCCTTGAGGTAGATATGGCTATCCTCACCTGACAGATGAGAAAACCCAGATGACATAAAGAGTTTAATCACTTGCACCAGGTCACTCAGAATAAGCAGAAGCTCAGTAATAATCCAGACAGTTTGACTTCTGAAGCTAGCTCTAAACTGCAACACAAAGTTGTCCTTAACAGGACAAAACAGATGATTGATCCTCGCTCCAAGATGAATCAAGAACCATACGAGGTAAACGTGAGAATCAGTTTTCAATATCCAACTTGGTTTATAGGAAAAGATAGAGGCTTTCTCTTTGTGACTAAACTTGTTACCAAAAAAATGAAATGAATTAATCTTTGAAAAGCATTCTATAATTTACAAAGCATGATTACATGTTAGAGATAATTTAATGGACCAAAATCTTAAAGAGTCAGTGGTATTACAGAATATGAACATCAGGGAACAGAGATGGCTCACTTATTCACGAGAGTCAGAATGAAGCTATGCTTTCTAGCCCGGATGCTATTTTGTTTCCATCACTGTATTCACAATGAATGCCAGTACTAACACTATCATTTGCAGTAACGTGGATAGAGCTTGTAGAAAATTATGTTAAGTAAAATAAGCCAGGAACAGAAAGTTTTCAACTATATGTGGAAGGTAAAAAAGTTGGTTTCATGGAAGTAAAAAGTAGAAAACAGGATAACAGAGACTGGGAAACCTGAAGTCTGAAAGAGATAGAAAAAAATATGTTAAAGAATACAAAATTAGTTAGGAAGAATGAGTTTTAGTGTTCTATGCCACTGTAGGATGACTATAATTAACAATAATATATAGTTTCAAATATCCAGAACTAGGATATTGACTGTTCCAACATAAAGAAATGATATATGTTTGAGATGATGAATATGCTAATTACCCTGATCTGATCACTGTACATAATATGTATCAAAACATCACTCTGTGCCCCACGAATATGTACAATCATCATTTGTCAATTAAAAAAAATAAAAATTTTACAGCGGCAACTCCACCTGGACAGTGGCAAACACCTATAGTCCTAGCTACTTGAGATGCCGAGGAAGGATCACTTAAGCCCAGGAGCTTGAGACCAGCCTGGGCAACATAGTGAAGAACTTGTCTCTAACATAATAATAATAATAATAAGTGAATAAATAATAAGCTGAGTAACTGAAGGCATCATGCTACCCAACTCCAAACTATATAATATGATTTCGCTATGTCCCCATCCAAATCTCATCTTGAATTGTAGTTCCCATAATCCCCACATGCAGTGGGAGGGACTTGGTGGGAGGTAGTTGAATCATGGGGGTGGTTACCTATATGCTGTTCTTGTGACAGTGAGTGAGTTCTCACAAGAACTGATGGTTTTGTAAGGGGCTTTTCTCCCTTTTGTTTGGTGCTTCTCCTTGCTGCTGCCATGTGAAGAAGAACATGTTTACTTCTCCTTCTGCCATGATTGTAAGTTTCCTGAGGACTCCTCAGCCCTGCAGAACTTGAATCAACTAAACCTCTTCCCTTTATAAATTATCCAGTATTGGATATGTCTTTATTAGCAGCATGAGAATGGACTAGTACACTAGACTATAGGGCTACAGTAAATAAAACACAAAACAGCATGGTACCAGTACAAAAACAGACACATAAACCAGTGGAAAAGAATAGAGAGCCCAGAAATAAGGCCACACACCAACAATCATCTGATCTTTGAAAAACCTGATGAAAACAAGCAATGGGGAAAGGACTTCCTGTTCAATAAATGGTGCCAGGATAACTGGCTAGACATATGTAAAAGATTGAAACTGGACCCCTTCCTTACACCATATTAAAAAATCAACTCAAGATAGATCAAACACTTAAATGTAAAATCCAAACCTATAAAATCCCTAGAAGACAACCTAGGGCTTTACAATTCTGGACAAAGAAATGGCCAAAGATTTTATGATAAAGAAGCCAAAATCAATCACAACAAAAGCAAAAATTAACAAATATGATCTAACTAAACTCAAGAGCAAAATAAATTATCAACATAATAAACAGGCAACCTATAGAATGGGAAAAGATATTTACAAACTATACATCTTATAAAAGTCTAATATCTAGCATCTATGAGAAACTTAAACAAACCCATAAGAAAAAACAAATAACCCCATTAAAAAGTGAGCAAAAGACAGGAACAGCCACTTTTCAAAAGAAGACATACATGTGGCAAACAAGCATATGAAAAAAGCCTTGACATCATTGGTCATTAGAAAAATGCAAATCAAAACCACAGTGAGATACCATTTTACACGAGTCAGAAGTCTATTATTAAAAAGTCACAAAATAGCTGGTGCTGAATAGGTTGTGGAAGAAAAGGATGCTTATACAGTGTTGGTGGGAGTGTAAAATAGTTCTCCTACTATGGGAAATAGTGTGGTGATTCCTCAAAGACCTGCAAACAGCACTACCATGTGTCCCAGCAATTCCATTACTGGGCATATACCCAAAGAAATGTAAATCATTCTACTATAAAGATACAACACGCACATTTGTGTTCATTGCAGCCACATTCTCAATAGCAAAGACATGAAATCAACCTAAATACTCATCAATGGTAGACTTGATTTTTTTAAAAAAATGTAGTACATATATATCATGGAATATTATGCAGCCTAAAAAAATAACAAGATTATGACCTTTGCAGGAACATAGATGGAGCTGGAGACCATTATACTTAGCAAACTAACACAGGAACAGAAAAGCAAATACTGCATATTCTCACATATAAGTGGGAGCTAAATAATGAGAACACACGGACACATAGAGGGGAACAACAGACACTGGGGCCTATGAGAGGGTGGAGGTGGGGTGGAGGGAGAGGGTCAGGAATAATAACTAATGTGTGCTAGGCTTAATACCTGGGTGACAAAATAATTGGTACAACACACCCCCATGACAAAAGTTTAACTACATAAAAAACCTGCATATGTAATCCCTAAACCTAAAATAAAAGTTAAGAAAAAAAGCAGCAATTCTTTAAAATCTATCTTCATTTGAGAAATGTCAGGAAGAAATATAGAATTCTTTTTATTGTTGCCATAAGCTGTTTTCCCCTTCATCCTTGTACTTCACTCCAGTTCCTACCACCCCCACTTCACCCCTGACCCCAATCCCAGGGCACCTGCTTTACTGTGTTCAATATCTGTTCTTAAATTACCATGTATCCTTATAAATGCATTTTATGTCAAGCATTAATTTACAAAAATGGCATTGTGCTGTGACTTTTATTCTGCTCATCTTTGCTTTGTCAATCTCATATTTCAGACTTGTATGTACATCTAGTCTACTGTTCCTAATTGTGTGTAATTTTCTTTGCTATGCAGCCACCAGAGTTTCCTTATTCACTTGTCTCGTGATAGAAACCAACTCTTCCCTTTTCTTTCTACTACGACAAATAGCATTCCAACATAAGCCCTAAACTTGCTTCCTAAGTGACCTGAGAAAAATTTCTTGGCAGATATCCATTGGATAGATTATCATAAGACATGCATTTTCTTGTTTTCACTAAGGATTGCCAATCTGCTTCCCATAAAAAATATATCATTTATTCTCACTAGCAGAGCATAACATTATAGTGTCTCACAACCCCTCCAACCTTTGTAGCATACTCTATTCTAATCATGGCCAATTTGACATATGTAAAATTTTATCTCAGTGCCAAGTTTAGTTGCATTTCTTGAATTATTACATTTCTTATATACTCATTGGCAAATCAGGTTTCCTCTTTTCTAAATTACCAATTCATAACCTTTGCCTGTTTTTCCTTTTGATTTCTTTTTACAAATTTACTTTAAATTCTAGAAATGGATCCTTTATTAACTTTACAAAATGCAAACATTGTCTATCAAGCAAGTAAGATTTTATCTAAAACCTTACTCTTTCTATGACATCCTTTATTGAGGAAAAGCAGTTTTATTTTTATAGATTTAGGAGTACAAGTGCAGTTGTGTTTTATAGATATATTGTGTAGTGGTAAAGTCTGGGCTGTTTTTAGTGCACTCATCAACTGAAGAGCATACACTGTACCCAACAGGTAGTATTTCTTCTCTCACCACCCCTTCATCCTCCCACTTTTTGGGGTCTTCAATGCCCACTATTCCACTGTGCATGTCTACGTGTGCCCATTGTTTAGCTCCGACTTATAAGTGAGAACATGTGGTATTTGATTTTCTGTTTCTGAGTTATTTCTTTTAGAATAATAGACTCCAGTTCCATCCATGTTGCTGCAAAGGACCTGACTTTTATTCTTTCTTTTTTTTTTATCACTCATACTACTCTGTTGCATATGTACCACATTTTTTAATCCAATCAACAGTTGATGGACACTTAGACTGATTTCATGACTTTGCTGTTGTGAATGGTGCTGTGGTAAATATAGGATGTCTTGCATCCTATATGTGCCTGCACAGAAAAATGTGCAGATGTCTTTTTCATATGATGATTTTTTTTTCCTTTGGGTAGATCACTAGTAGTGGGATTGCTGGATAGAATGCTCATTCTATTTTTAGTTATTTGAGAAATCTTCATATGGTGTTCTACAGAAGTTGTACTAATACATTTATACCAATGGTGCATAAGCAGTTCTTTTATCCACATCTTCACCAACATTTGTTGTTTTGGGACTTTTTAATAATAGTCATTCTGGCTAGTGTAAGATAGTTTCATACTTGCATGTTTTTAACTTTTAACTTCCATGTCTGAGTAGTAATGTTGAGCCTTTTTAATATGTTTGTTGGCTGTTTGTGTGCCTTCATTAGAGAGAAATACAAACATCTGTTCATGTCCTTTGCCCATTTTTCAAAGGGATTATTATTTTTGTCTTGTTGTTTGAATTATTTGCAGATTCTGGATGTTAGCACTTTGTCGCATGCATAGCTTATAAATATTTTCTTCATTGTGTAGGTTGTCTCTTTACACTATTGATTATTTCTTTTCCTATGCAAAAGCTTATTAATTTAAGTCCCCAAATCAAAGAGCCACATGCAGAATAATGAAACTCAACTCCTATCTCACCACATATTACAATTAATTCAAGATGATTAAAGACCTAAAACTATAAAAATCCGAGAAGGAAAACTAGAAAAATTTCTTAGGAACATTGACCAAGGCAAAGAATTTATGACTAAATTCTCAAAAGGAAATACAACAAACACAAAAATATTTATTTCAATGTACCCAGATCTAGCCATTTATCATCTTAAAATTTATACTCTTGGAATTTCATTTAAAAATTATTTCTCCAGTGTGAGAGATAAATGTTAAATGTCTAATCCACACTAATATGAAAAAGATTTAAAAGTAAAGTATAACCAACAGAATCTCTTAAATAGGCAGTCTTGTATTCTTGGTAATTCATCCTTAGGGTAGTTTTAAGTATTTGTGTGGTAATTGGAAGTGATTTTTCAATAAGAAAATAATATGCAATTCTCTAAGTTACAAAATATTCACTGTTTTCTTCTATCAGTTGTATTTAACCTTTCACAATAAGGATTTTAACATGTCAAATCTCCTGTAGATTAGTAAAACAAAGATTGGTGTTATTTTTCTTCATATAGGAAGCCAGATTTTTCCAATAACATACACTAAGCTGTTGCATTCCTTTGTTTGGTGGTTCATATTTATTATATATTATATTCTTAGAAAACAAACAGATTTCACAGAAGGGCCTCATAATGGTAAAATATTTTAACCAAGACACTAGCTGTGGTCCTTAAATCATATTTTAAAAAATGAATAGCCTATGACCCCTTTTCATTGTTTGGGACCCAAACTTTACTTAAGTTATAAGAACTACATTATATCATATGGTGTTTAATTAGTACCTACCTGCTCCAGTCTTCAAATTCACTCACCTTTTTAAACCTCTAAACTTTTTCTTCATTGTAAGAGCTTCATTTCAGAAAACAGTAATCTGCCCAGACTCCACTTCAGGGATTTCTAAAACCCATACATTTCTGGCAGAGCTGGTAGCTAACTTGCTATACCTATGCAAAACATTGGTCTTCCCAAGCTAAATTGTGAGACTCTTTTTCCTAGAAGAGCTGCATAAAGAGACAGTAAAAAATACTATGCAGCATGCATAATAATAAATGAGTAATCAAATCTTGTGTTTCAAGAAATAAAGTAATTACTGCTGGATTTAGGAACCAGAGCCTACCTCCTCCATAAATAGCATTGTCCAAATCACTGGAGGCTTTATGTATAAATGTGTATGTGTGTATTTAAGTATGTGCGTTTATGGGTATTTGTGTGCAACAGAGACAAATCATGTATATTAATAAAAATATTGGAGTGAGACACAATATGCCTCTTCCTCCTAAATTTCTGGTAACAGTCAGTAGAAAAAGATCAGAGCCTAGGATGCATGGAGTTACATTCTACTTGGGAATAATAAATCCCAGATTTTCATTGTTCATTCTGCTTCTTTACTCACTAGAGAATAATCTCCCCTGAAACTGTGTCCAGGTCAAAAGAACCAAATAACATTCATTAAAGAGATTGCTTCTGGAATTCCTCTTGCAAAACACTTATTTCTCCCTCTTGTGGTTCGGTACATTTGATGGGTTGGAAACAAATCTAACATTTTTTACTGTAACACCACTTCACAAAATGCTATTTTTAAAAATACACATTTGCTATTATTTTACCCATAATGCAAACCTATTTAACTTAACCCTAATTCAGCTACATATAAAATCACTTAAATGGCAATAGCCTTTTTTGATGGAATTATTATTCTAAGCTCTAATCCTAACACTGTCAATGCCTTTCACCTTTTCAGCTTGGGCTAGTAATAACCCATTCAACAACAGATATAAAAATCTTTGACCTAATTTCAAAGATTCAGTGAAAATTATAGATTTATGTAATAAAAATGTTATGGGACAGCTTAAAACTTAAATATCGTCTCTTTGCTTAAGATTATATCATATGAAATCAGTGCAAATTGATGAATATCCTTCTCACTAGGCTGTAAACTCCTTGAAGGCCAAGACTGTGCTTTATTCACCTTTATGTCCTCAGTGCCTGGAATGCTATAGACAATCAATAAGTTATACTGTTGGTGACTTCAACTATTAATATTGATCAGAAGCTCTGATTGGAAGTTTTATATTGTATTGATATTAAAAATATGGGGACTATAAATTAATGATTACTTAATGAAGACAGTTTGAGAAGAAGAGTACATGAAATAGATGATTTCTGAAGTTGGAATCATACAATTACACCATCACTTTGTATATTGTTTGATATTATTATATTTTCTAACTTTGGATTTTTCCAGTGTGAGAGATAAATGTTAAATGTCTAATCTACAATAATATGAAGGAGATTTAAGAGTAAAATATGACAAACAGAATCTCTTAAATAGGCAGTCTTGTATCCTTGGTAATTCATCCTTAGGATAGTTTTAAGTATTTGTGTGGGAATTGGAAGTGATTATTCAATAAGAAAATAATATACAATTCTAGGCAGAACTAATTCCACTCAAAAATACTTCATCAGGAATTAAATTTGTTCTATACTATTATCAATTTATTGCTAGATTTTTAAAATTGTTTTAATTGCTATTGAAGTGTCAGACATATTCAGGAAAACGTGAATAATACTTCAGTCCAGGTGAGAGGAAAGCAATAGACAATATTCTAAGATCAATTTCATAAAAAAAATAAACAGGAAGGAATGTAGTATAATGCATAGTAGAAGAATCATGCCTTACTTCACTAAAGACAAACTCATAGGTAGGAAATCAGTCTTGTCCAATATCTAGCATGCTACCTCTTGCTCTCTCCTCTCAATAGATAAATATATACAGATAGACATACATATATATCTTTTTGAAAATTTTTTCTTATTCCCAGTATTTAACATTTCAGCTTAGTCAAGTTTAGGAGAATAGACTCCATGTGGAAAAAAACAAATAATATATTAATTTGCCAACCTCAGTTGCCAGGCATTATAAAATGTCAAAAGCAGCAATCAAATAGCTAGAATATCCCTGTTGTTTTGGAATAATTGTCACAAATTCTCCGAAAAAGAATACAATAATTGGCATATGGAAGCAGATCAACAAAAAGTTTATTAAAGACATTAGATCAAAATTGGCAAAATATTTATCTGTCAGCTATGTAACCTCCCTTTACCTGATTTCTAAAAAATAACAGACTGTTTACCAAATCGAGAAGAAAGTCCAGGGTTAGGGTCACACACACATGAGTGAGATGATGGAGGTCCCGGTCCTCCAAACAATAACTACTCTCTACCATTTCCTACATTCTCTGAGACAATTACATCCAGAAAGGGTTCCTCTAAGCTCAACCATTTTGATGTTTAGGCTTCATCAGATAAATAATTCTCTTTCTGTAGATGTCAGGTTTTTAACCTCTGATCAAATGAGGAGCAATAAATATGATTATTACTACACATTACATACAAAAACTTCCAGGTAAATGCTGAATATGAGTCTTTAAAATACCTCTAACTTTATAAAAATAGACTGGAAACTTAATGGCATCAACTCTCCTTTAAAATTTTCTGGTTGATATTTATATTAAAAATTTATCTTTCAGATGACTATGTTAGCACATGGACTGTTCAGCTCACATCTTAATCTTTTTCTTTTCCCCCTAAAAACTTGGAACTGACTCTGTGGCCAAGAAGTAAAAGAGGGTCTGCATAAAGTCAACATTCAGTAAATACTTACAGAGTTAACTATTGGAAGGAGGAAAAATTGGGTCATTACCAACACACGGCATTTTCTTTGTTGGTAAAAACATACTGACTAAAGTAAAGCATTCATAACCTACAAATAAGTGGATTTATTTAAGTTTTCAAACATGCATTACACGGGTACACAGACCATATTTTCCTTATAAAAGGATCAGAATGCACCTGACTCAGGAATTTTGTACCGCTTTCTGATGGGATAGGCAATATAGTAAATGTTATTTGGATGCTTAGAATGTTTATTTCAGCGATTTATAAAACTGAAGGGAAAAATTGGGACAGTTTCTGAAAGCCTGGAATATATGGTCCCTATAACTATGAGAAATTAGAGAGTCAGAGACTACGACAAGGAAAAGCAACAGAGAAAAGGAGATTCGGGGGTCAGACAGGCTGCCTAAAAAAAACAATATTATTTTAAATGGAAAACTTTGGGACATGAGGATTAAGATTAGGATGTAGAAAGTCTTCTAATGAACAAAAAAATGTGTTGCTCGTGAAACTCACAATTAACCAAGTCAGCTATTAAAATGTTATCTCTGTGCTGCATAAGAGGAAGAGGTTTTTATCTAGGAATGTCAAATTATTCTTTATGGATGAAGCACTGATCTAGCTAATACACTAAATCAAGGCTGTTTTACCTAGAGAAGGAAAGAATATGGCTAATGACAGAAAACATAAACAAGCTAATACAAGGCTTAAAATGGAATTTGCACATTCCCAAACCAAAGAAATATACCTTTTCTCTCTGCTCTTCCTCTGCAAAAAAATAAAAAGATAAATAACTTCTTTAAGGAAGGTACCCGGATAGGCTTACTTATGTGTGAACAGCCTGAGAGCTACTGGCTGTCAATGTCATTTCAGTCATTCTGCCAATATATGCTCTTTCTACCTCACATTGATTGGAAGGGTTTTCTAATTTCAGTCACCAGTTAGTCTGCTCACTCAAGCATCCTGCAGCCATACGTGAATTCCTCCTTATTACAAGGTCACTTTCACCTTACATCTCTGCCTTCTAGTTGGATGTGAAATATCCAGGTGTTCCGGATTATTAAAACATACACATAGCTTACCCTGCTTGAGAAAGATTATATTCATTTTTCATGGGGTTTTACATCTCATAATAAGCTACTTGTGTGATGATCCATTTTCATTTCTAATTAGGATGTCCTCTGAATTCCCTTTTTGCTTCTTCAGACAAGAAAAAAATTAATCAAGAGATATCTTTGTAAGCTTCAAAACAATTAAAATGCAATTCTTGCAGGAGTGTTATCAGATCAAGAGAATCTGGAATTAGTTGTTTGGTGTTGTCATTATCAAAGGCAAACTCTCACTCTAAATGTAAAACATGTCTGATAAGCCGTATTACATAAAGTTAAAATAGTGTTTTTAAGAAGGAAAATGGATTCCTGAATCTGGTTATGGATATCTAAGGTCAACTTAACAGGGTGCCTATTATCAACTAGTGATTATGATAAGTGCTGTCTTGGAAGGGAGCAAATCCTGAGAAGTAATTGGATTTGCTAAATCCAGACTCACTTTGGCTTTGGTTCTGGCACCTGCAACAAAAAAGGACAGCTGTTCTGGACACCCACCAAGTAAATACTATTAAGCTCATTAACACAAACATTTTGGCTATGATCAAGTGAAGTATCAGTTTAATCCATTCTGTGTCTTCTGTCAAGGGACTTACTCGGTCTTGCCCTGCTACTTAGAGAGGTTGTGGGGTAGAATTTGGCAGGCCAACACAATCTCCATCTTTGACAGCTATGAGTTTTATCTATGATCCAAGTGAAATGGCATAATAATGATAATGATAATAATACCTCAGGTAGATAAACACCTCAACCCTAAGGAGCTCAGAGGGCTCTGCTGAGTATTTATCTAATTAATCCTCACCACATGGTTGGTGAGGAGGCATGTGACATTATCCCTGGTTTACAAATGAGAAAAACAGGGCAGAAGTGACTAGCCTGGCATCACCAAGTAAGCTACTTTGAAGAAAATAATATAGTCAAGACTTCTCATCTCTCAGTGCAATACTGTGATTAAAATTAGCAATGGACACAATTTTAAATTTCTGGTAAAAACTACATACGTAACCATGAATACTACTATTTGGTAATTGCATTGTATTGCCCAGGGAGCAATAATCAAACAAAATAAAGAGGTATGTGGATATATTACAGCTTCAAATGATCTAAAAATCCCTTCTTATCCACATATATTGACCATCGTGTTTGGACCAAGTTCTAATTGAATTAAAAGGGAGTAATGGGGCAGTTACTCAGGAAGTTTCTTAAGCGCTGCCCCACAAAAGGAGTTTAGAGACTGCAAACTAACCTATTTATTCCATAACCTATTTCATGCTTATGGTTTAAACCTCAGGATTTTATATCTTTAAAGTTGCTTGTAATAAAACAATGATTTTTTGTTCATATTACTCAAATGTTATCATAAATAAAACAACCTGGCAGATAATATCTGATCCTTTAATTAAAAAAAAAAAAAATCTCAGCTTAAGGAAAAGTGACTACATAGATTTAGCTTAGAAAAATATATACAGACACTGCCACGTGTGTACCTATGCAACAATTTTGCATGTTCTTCACATGTACCCCAAAACCTAAAATGCAATAAAATAAATAAATGGGAAAAAATTAAAAAATAAAAAAAAGAAATCAGAATCCCTAAAATTATAAGGAAGACATTGGAAAAATATGTAACACCATTTGTCAAACTAAGACTTTTTTTCTTAGGTACCATACGGTAAAAGAAATCAAAACAAAACAAATAAAACTTTACTAAAATATGAAAACAAAAAAAAAAAAGAAAAATATATACAGAGATCGGGGGAAGATGGCCAACTAGGAACAGCTCAGGATTGCAGCTCCAAGGGAAAGTGCAGAGGGTGAATGGACACCGCATTTCCAGACAGATTTTTATTGCCCACAGACCAGGAGATTCCCAGGCAGAGGAGCCCCACAGGTCGCCAGCACGGCTGTTTGGTCCCGTGTGGCTGCTTTGCCCGCGCCCTGGTGTGGCGGTTCTCCGTACAAAAGACACTGGTCAGGGAGTCCTCTTAACTGGTGATTGGAACCCTGAGAAGGCAGAGTCACCCATCATCTGAAATAGCGAGACAGGCCAGGAGAATCCTAGGCAAAAAAACAGCCAGGAGTCTCAGCACCGCTGTTTCAGCTGGCTCAATGAGTCACAGCACAGGAGATCCTGGCGCCTATTCAACAGGCAACTGGAACACTGGGAGATAGTCGACCGTTCAACAACAGCAACAAAAAAGACTCTGAGTCAGGGAGCCAGGTGATCAGGCTCAGCTGGTCCCACCTCCCCGCCTCCCACAAAAAAAAAAAAAAAACAGTAATTGAAAATGCTCTGGGTTGAGAGTTTCACAGCAAGCACAGCTGAACCCGGGACAGTCAGGCTCTGTAGGGGAGGGGCATCTGCCATTACTAAGACACTCTACCACTACAGAGGCAGTCTGACCATCGCTGAGGCAGCCTGCCATTGCTGAGGCAACCTGCCACTACAGAGAGACTCTGCCATAACACAGGCAGGCCACCATTGTCAAGGCAGTTCTAACTACACCCATATAAACAGGACTGCAGAGAAGATCACAAAGCAGCTGGGCAGAGCCCACAGCAGCTCAGCAAAGCCTCTGCAGGCAGACAGTGACTAGGCTGCCTCCCCACTGGACAGGGCAGCCCTGAAAGAAAAAAAAAAGGCAGCAGCACAATGGAAACTCATAAATAAAGCCCTAAATCCCTGGGACAGAGCACCTGGGGGGGGAAAAAAAGGAGTTTATGAGTTCTGCTGCAGCAGACCTAAACATACCTGCCCAGCAACTCTGAATGAACAACGGAGCTCACAGCTCAGAACTTGAGCGCCAATAAAGGACAGGCTGTCTCCTCAAGCAGATCCCTGACCCCCATATATCCAAAGAGTCACCTCATAAAGGAGAGAACAGACTGACATTTAGCGGGCATCCTTCTGGGACAAAGATAGCAAAAGAGGAAACTGGTAGCAACCCTTACTGTTCTGCAGCTGCTGCAGGTGATCCCCCGGCAAGCAGGGCCTGGAGTGGACCTCAGCAGTCCTACAGCAGAGGGGCCAGACTGTTAGAAGGAAAGCTAAGAAAAAGAAGTAACTTCAGCATTCACAAACTGGAAGTTCACTCAGAGGTCCAATCTGAAAGTCAGTAACTACGAAGAAAACAGGTGGATGAACCCACAAAGATGGGAAGAAACCAGCACAAAAAGGATGAAAACACCCGAAACCAGAACACCTCTCCTCCTAAAAGGGATCACAACTCCTCACCAGCAAGGGAACAAGGCTGGATGGAGAGGGAGTGTGATGAAATGACAGAATCAGACTTCAGAAGGTGGGAAATAAGAAACTACAGTGAGCTAAAAGAACATGTTCTAACCCAATGCAAAGAAACTAAGAACCTTGAAAAAAGATTTGACAAAATGCTAACGACAATGAACAACATAGAAAGGAATATAAGCGAATTGATGGAGCTGAAAAACACACTAGAACTTTGCGAAGCATGCACAAGTTTCAACAGCTGAACTGACCAAGCAGAAGAAAAGATATCAGAGGTCAAAGATCAACTCAATGAAATAAAACGAGAAGGCAAGAATAGAGAAAAAAGGGTAAAAATGAATGAACAAAGTCTCCAAGAAATGTGGGACTATGTGAAAAGACCTAACCTACGTTTGATAGGTGTACCTGAATGTGACGAAGAGAATGAATCCAAGCTGAAAAATACTCTTCAGGATATTATCCAGGAAAACTTCCCCAACCTAGCAAGGCAGGTCAATATTCAAGTCCAGGAAACACAGAGAATGCCACAAAGATATTCCTCAAGAAGAGCAACCCCAAGGCACATAATCGTCAGATTCACCAGGGTTGAAATGAAGGAGAAAATGCTAAGGGCAGCCAGAGAGAAAGGTCGGGTTACCCACAAAGGGAAGCCCATCAGACTCACAGCAGATCTCTCAGGAGAAACCTTACAAGCCAGAAGAAAGTGGGGGCCAATATTCCTATCTAGCCAAACTAAGCTTCATAAGTGAAGGAAAAATAAAATCCTTTGCGAACAAGCAAGTACTCAGAGATTTCATGACCACCAGGCCTGCTTTACAAGAGCTCCTGAAACAGGCTCTACACATATAAAGGAACAACCAGTACCAGCCACTCCAAAAACATACCAAATGGTAAAGAGCATCAACACAATCAAGAATCTGAATCAACTAACAAACAAAACAGCCAGCTAGCATCAAAATGACAGTATCAAATTCACTCATAACAATATTATCCCTAAATGTAAATGGACTAAATGCCCCAATCAAAAGACACAGACTGGCAAATTGGATAAAAAGACAAAACCCATCAGTGTGCTGTATCCAGGAAACCCATCTCACATGCAAGGATACACAAAGGCTCAATATAAAGGGATGGAGGAAGATTTACCAAGCAAATGGAGAGCAAAAAAAAGCAGGGGTTGCAATTCTCACTTCTGGTAAAATAGACTTTAAAGCAACAAAGATAAAAAGAGACAAAGAAGGACATTACATAATGATAAAAGGATCAATGTAACAAGAAGAGCTAACAATCCTAAATATATAAGCACCCATTACAGGAGCACCAAGATACATAAGGCAAGTTCTTAATGACTTACAAAGAGACTAAGCCTCCCACAGAATAATAGTGGGAGATTGTAACACCCCATTGTCAATATTAGACAGATCAACTAGACAGAAAACTAACAAGGATATCCAGGACCTGAACTTAGACCTGGAACAAGCAAACCTAATAGACGTTTACAGAACTCTCCACCCCAAATCCACAGAATATACGTTATTCGCAGTACCACATCTCACCCACTCTAAAATTGACCACATAATTGGAAATAAATCACTCCTCAGCAAATGCAAAAGAACGGAAATCATAACAAACAGTCTCTCAGACCACAGTGCCATCGAGTTAGAACTCAGAATGCAGAAACTAAGAACCTCACAGCTTCATGGAAATTGAACAACTGGCTCTTGAATATTGACTAGATAAACAATGAAATGAAGGCAGAAATAAAGATGTTCTTTGAAACCAACAAGAATGAAGACACAACATACCAGAATCTCTGGGACACATTTAAAACAGCCTCTAGAGGAAAAAATATAGCAATAAGTGCCCACATGAGAAGCAAGGAGAGATCTAAAATTGAAACCCTAGCATCAAAATTGAAAGAGCTAGAGGAGCAAGATCAAAAAACTCAAAACCTAGCAGAAGACAAGAAATAACTAAGATCAGAGCAGAGCTGAAGGAGATAGAGAGACAAAAAAAAACCTTCAAAAAATCAATGAATCCAGGAGCTGGTTTTTCAAAAAGATCAACAAAATAGACAGACCACTAGCCACATTAATAAAAAAGAAAAGAGAGAATAACCAAATTGATGCAATAAAACACGATAAAGGGGATATCAACACAGATTCCATAGAAATTCAAACCATCATCAGGGATTATTACAAATAACTCTATGCACATAAACTAGTAAACCTGGAAGAAATGAATAAAATCCTGGACACTTGCCTCCTCCCAAACCTAAACCAGGAAGACGTTGAAACCCTGAATAGACCAATAAGAGGTCTGAAGTTGAGGCAGCAATTAAGAGCTTACCACCCAAAAAAAGCCCAGGTCCAGATGGATTCACAGCCGAATTCTATCAGACATACAAAGAGGAGCTGGTACCATTCCTTTTGAAACTATTCCAAATAATCTAAAAAGAGGGAATCTTTCCCAAATCATTTTATGAGACAAACATCATCCGGATTCCAAAACCCGGCAGAGACTCAACAAGAAAAGAAAACTTCAGGCCAATATCCATGATGAGCATAGATGCAAAAATCTTCAATAAAATACTGGCAAGCCGATTGCAACAGCACATCAAAAAGCTTATCCACCATGATCAAGTAGGCTTCATCCCGGGGATGCAAGGCTGGTTCAACATATGCAAGTCTATAAACGTAATTCACCACATAAACAGAACCAAAGACAAAAACCACATGATTATCTCAATTGATGCAGAGAAGACCTTTGACAAAATTCAACAGCCCTTTATGCTAAAAGCCCTCAATAAATTAGGTATTGAAGGAACGTATCTCAAAATAATAAAAGCTATTTACGACAAACCCACAGCCAATATCATGCTGAATGGGCAAAAGCTGGAAGCATTCCTTTTGAAATCTGGCACTAGACAAGGATGCCCTCTCTCACCACTCCTATTCAATATAGTACTGGAAGTTCTAGCCAGAGAAATCAGGCAAGAAAAAGAAATAAAGGGTATTCAAATAGGAAAGGAGGAAGTCAAATTGTCTCTATTTGCAGACGACATGATTGTATATCTAGAAGACCCCATCGTCTCAGCCCAAAAGCTCCTGAAACTGATAAGGAACTTCAGCAGAGTCTCAGGATACAAAATCAATGTGCAAAAATCACAAGCATTCCTATACATCAATAACAGACTTAAAGAGAACCAAATCAAGAACGAACTGCCATTCACAATTGCTACAAAGAGAATAAAATACCTAGGAATACAACTAACAAGGAACGTAAAGGACCTCTTCAAGGAGAACTACAAGCCACTGCTCAACGAAATAAGAGAGGACAAAAACATATGGAGAAACATTCCATGTTCATGGTTAGGAAGAATCAATATCGTGAAAATGGCCATACTGCCCAAAGTAATTTACAGATTCAATGCTATTCCCATCAAGCTACCAATGACCTTCTTCACAGAACTGGAAAAAACCACCTTAAACTTCGTATGGAACCAAAAGAGAGCCCGCATAGCCAACTCAATTCTAAGCAAAAAGAACAAAGCAGGAGGCATCACACTGCCGAACTTGAAACTATACAACAAGGCTACAGTAATCAAAACAGCATGATACTGGTACCAAAACAGAGATATAGACCAATGGAACAGAACAGAGGCCTCGGAGGCAACACAACATATCTACAACCATCCGATCGTTGACAAAGCAGACAGAAACAAGCAATGGGGAAAGGATTCCCTGTTTAATAAATGGTGTCGGGAAAACTGGCTAGCCATGTGCAGAAAGCAGAAGCTGGACCCCTTCCTGACACCTTACACTAAAATTAACTCCAGATGGATTAAAGACTTAAACATAAGACCTAACACCATAAAAACCCTAGAAGAAAATCTAGGCAAAACCATTCAGGACATAGGTGTAGGCAAGGACTTCATGGCCAAAACACCAAAAGCTTTGGCAACAAAAGGCAAAATAGACAAATGGGACCTAATCAAACTCCACAGCTTCTGCATGGCAAAAGAAACAGTCATCAGAGTGAATCGGCAACCAACAGAATGGGAAAAAATTTTTGCAGTTAACCCATCTGACAAAGGGCTGATATCCAGAATTTACAAAGAACTAAAACAGATCTATAAGAAAAAAAACAAACAAGCCCATTCAAAAGAGGGCAAAGGATATGAACAGGCACTTTACAAAAGAAGACATACGTGTGGCCAAGAGACATATGAAAAAATGCTCATCATCACTGGTCATTAGAGAAATGCAAATGAAAACTACATTGAGATACCATCTCATACCAGTTAGAATGGCGATCTCTAAAAAATCTGGAGACAACAGATGCTGGAGAGGATGTGGTGAAATAGGAACACTTTTACACTGTTGGTGGGAGTGTAAATTAGTTCAACCATTGTGGAAGACAGTGTGGTGATTCCTTAGGGACCTAGAAATAGAAATTCCATTTGACCCAGCAATCCCGTTACTGGGCATATATCCAAAGGATTATAAATCGTTCCACTATAAGGACACATGCACATGAATGTTCATTGCAGCACTGTTTACAATAGCAAAGACCTGGAACCAACCCAAATGCCCATCGATAATAGACTGGACAGGGAAAATGTGGTACATATACACCATGGAATATTATGCAGCCATCAAAAATGATGAGTTTGTGTCCTTTGTAGGGACATGGATGAACCTCATTCTCAGCAAACTTACACAAGAGCAGAAAATCAAACACTGCATGTTCTCACTAATAGGCGGGTGTTGAACAATGAGAACGCATGGACACAGGAAGGGGAGCACTACACACTGGGATCTGTTGGGGGGAAATGGGGGAGGTACCAGGGGGTGAGGAGGTGGGGAGAGATAGCATGGGGAGAAATGCCAGATATAGCTGAAGGGGAGGAAGGCAGCAAATCACACTGCCATGTGTGTACCTATACAGCAATCTTGCATGTTCTTCACATGTAACCCAAAACCTAAAATGCAAAAAAAAATAAAATAAAAAGAGGAAAGAAAAAAGAAAAACAGATACAGAAAGCATTGGGTCTTCATCGTATGAATCAACCTGTCCTTGTTTTCATGGGGTCAATTGAATATTTACTAACAACCATTGGCGTTAATCCTCTGAACATTCATGGTGACAATGACAGCCTTTGAAATAGTTGAAATTTGAGCAACTGCAAACTATAGAAAAGGTATACATATTTTTCTGGAACTGTATTCTTTTTCTTTCTTTTTGCAGCAGTACGAATACTTTGTCTCTTTCTTCTTGCAACAATGAGGATAGTTTTACCTTTTTGCAGTCAGAATATATCTATAGCAATACCATAAAATAATTAGAAAGTAGGTTGAAGTTCACAGAGAATTTTGCTCCTAGTCCAAATGCCAGATGGACTACAATTTAACCTTGTTCAGAGCCTCTGCTCCTGTAAAAGAAACAGTAAAGGAAAGATGAAATGAATAGAAAATAGATATATTTTCCTAACAGAAAATGTAATATCCAGCAAAGGGACAATAGCTGATTCATTTTAGAAGAATATTTTTAGTTTCAGCATTCACAACTTCTGACTTCCCTTAACTGTTCACTCTAAGTACATTTTAGTCATAGCATAAGACCCTTAGTACGATAATTATTAGTTAAATGTTTGACATTTTCATATGCTAGCACTATGCAAATATGTGTCACTTTTCATACCTGAGGCTTATGTTAGGCACTTTCACGTTACTAAGTTATTTAATCTTCACAACAAACTTGTTCTTCTCATAGGCAAACATCCAGCAAATGTTGGCTGAATAAATGAATAATAGAGAAAGATTTTATCTTTATTTTACAGACAAGGAAACAGGTTCATACTGATAAAGTAATTTGCCTGAGGCCATGTTGCCACTAAATGGCCAGGTCACAGTTCAAATCCTGAAAATCTTACAATAAGTACATAATTTCTATTATACAATTGTCTCCCCAAATAGGTAACTAGTTTTTTTTAAATGCTGTATTTAAGGTAACTCTTTGTGTGTCATTTCTGAGCACCTAATAAGTATAATTGGGAGATAAGAGATATGCAGTCTCATATTGACATAACTAAATTGCAGAAAGTTAATGACTTAATTCCTCTCTACTTTCTTCTTTCTAAAGTAGAGATATTGTTCAAATGAGTATGGTCTTAGAAGAACAAAGATTATAACATCCTTAACCCTTGCTTCCATGGCCATTAGAATATCGCTGAAGCTCCTCCTGCCTCCCTCCTACTGTCCTAGCAAATATCTGGGAAATGTAACTGCTTTTGACATCTGACCTCAGGAGAAGGCAAATTGGAGAACTAATAAAAAAGTCACTATAGTAAATATATACAAAAGAACCACAGGTGTAGGAAGGAAAAAGAAGATCTGAGAAAGTGAATGAGGAATGTTTACATTTTGTTTTAAATTACTATCAATAAACAACTCTTTCAGAAATGGTCTTTGTAAACCAAAAGTAAATATGCTACACAATGGGAGTTATATATCTGAACTGATATTTAAGCTTGCCATGTTCACACACTTTCAAATGCAAACTTCGAAACATTTTGTGTTTTACTCGAAATACCTTAAAATTATGAATTTCACAATCATAATGGAATTTAAAAGATCAGTTAAATGTCTATTTTAATTAGAAACATGATGATCTCCTTTTACATAGTTATAGAACCAGTGTATAGAGCCAGTAAATATTGTCAGTGTAATTCACACATAAATATTAATAATTGAACAAATCCTGTATTTCATCATTTATTATATACACATTAAGTATATGTTCTAATATTACTGTACTATCTTGGTTCTTTTTGGTAAAACTCAAAACTGACATGATAGGGTTTCATACATTGTTAAAAATCTCCATGAACTAATTGCACAGCCCTGTGGATCATAGCCAGCTCTTCACTGTCGGGTGTTTATGTCCACAAGTGCACCCTTCAGGTATCAGAAGTTTCAGTTTTAATGGACTCCTAAATTCTAACAATAAACCAAACAAAAATATAGAATAGTTAAAAGAGCAACATCGATATGGATTATGATCCTGTGCATTTTTAAACATTATCTAAACAGGATCCTTGCCATGCCAAGAATATATATACACGCACACACACATATACCTAAGACTGGATAATTTATAAAGGAAAGAGGTTTAACTGACTCACAGTTCTGCATTGCTGGGGAGGCCTCAGGAATAACTATATATTGTTATTCAACTTAGTTTAGCTAGTTCCTTTATGAAAGGTTTTCATTCCAAAGAGACAAGCTTGACCCCACCTAACAGGAATGCTCAAGCAAGTCACTGCTGATTAGGCTCTTTATACACAGTCTCTCACCTAGCCCTCATCCACTTCTTCATTATTTGCACTCCTTCATCTCATTTCTTTAGATGCAAAACCCATGCTTCACTTTGTGATGCATACACAGGTTTCAATAGCAGAATCGATCAAAAAAGAAATAAAAAAACCTAGCTAAACATGATGAAAAGCCTCAAGTCTGCTGCCTATGAATGTCCTCCCTCATCTCCTACTCTCCACTTTTTTTTAAAATCTCATTTAATCCTCACTCACAACAGCCATGTGAGAGAGTGAATATCTTTTTTTTTAATTGCATTTTAGGTTTTGGGGTACATGTGAAGAACATACAAAATTGTTGCATAGGTACACACATGGCAGTGTGATGTGCTGCCTTCCTCTCCATCACCTATATCTGTCATTTCTCCCCATGCTATCTCTCCCCAACTCCCCACCCCCGCTGTACCTCCCCTATTTCCCCCCGACAGACCCCAGTGTGTGATGCTCCCCTCCCTGTGTCCATGCGTTCTCATTGTTCAACACCCGCCTATGAGTGAGAACATGTGGTGTTTGATTTTCTGTTCTTGTGTCAGTTTGCTGAGAATGATGGTTTCCAGGTTCATCCATGTCCCTACAAAGGACATGAACTCATCATTTTTGATGGCTGCATAGTATTCCATGGTGTATATGTGCCACATTTTCCCTGTCCAGTCTATCATCGATGGGCATTTGGGTTGGTTCCAGGTCTTTGCTATTGTAAACAGTGCTGTAATGAACATTCGTGTGCACGTGTCCTTATAGTAGAATGATTTATAATCCTTTGGATATATGCCCAGTAATGGGATTGCTGGGTCAAATGGAATTTCTATTTCTAGGTCCTTGAGGAATCACTCCACTGTTTTCTACTGCCTTCTAAGTAGTACCTCGTGAAGACTAGAACTCTCTAATTCCAGATCTGCCTCAATTCTCTTCCCTTACTTTTTTTCACTCCCAAATCTTATTTTAGCATTTTTCACTTTGGGTCTTTCATTCACTAAATGAATGTTTATTGAGACCCTACCATGTGGTCAGCATTGTTTTAGATACATAAAAGAGAGCAATGAACAGGATTCCTGGCTGTCACAAGACATCCACAGTAGTGTGGGCACAGAGAGTAAAAGCAAACAACAGAATACATAACGTATTTTCAGGGAGCTAGTGCTAAGAATAAAACACAGCAGCATATAAGCCTAGAGAATAAAAGTGGGCAGGGAAGTCTCTTTTAAATATGTGGTCAGGAAAGACCTACAAGGGAAAAGGAGAACCGAGACTGTTTTGATCAGGCTGCCATAACAACACACCATAGATTGGTGTGTTGTTAAACAACAGAAATTTATTTTCTCACAGTTCTGGAGGCTTTGGAGTCCAACATCAAGATGCTAGGACAGCCTGTTTCTGTTAAGCATTCCCTTCCTGGCTTGTGGACAGCTACTGTGTCCTCACATGATGAGGAGAGAGACAGAGAAAACTCTCTAGTTTCACTTCATATAAGGGCACTAATCCCATCATGAGGGTCTCACCCTCAAGACCTCATTTTAATCTAGTTACCTCCAAAATCCCCCTTCTGCAAACACCATTAAGTTGGGAGTTTAGGCTTCAACATATTAAGGGTGGGGAAAAACAATTCATTCCATGATGAAGCCCTGAATGAAGTCAATGAGTGAAGATCTGATGGATGAGATATTCCAGGTGGAGTGCCATGAAGCAAGAATCAGCTTGGAGGATTTGAGGAACAGAAGGCCAGTATAGTTAAAACAGAATAAGAAAGTGGTGGAGTGATAAGAAAAAGATTGGCGAGACAGATAAGGGCCAGCACATGCAGACATTATAGGAGCAGTGAGGAATTCAGGGATTCTTTTGAATATAATGTAACTAGACAGATGGATTTTGAGAAAGAACAAAGAACATTACTTGATCTAATTTATGTTTAAAAGAAAATCCCCCCCACCCTCTTCCTGCCTCCCAGCCCCCCCCACCCCCCCCCCACCCACCCCCACCCCTCCCCCCATCCCCCCCACCCATCCCCCCCCATGTGGAGAATTGACTAAAGTGGGAATACAAGTGAAAGCATCCTTGTTCCTTGTTTGGAGGGTCTTAGAAAAGTCTAAGTGGGAGATAATGATCCTAGTTTAACAGTAGTGAAAATAGTGACAGGTGATGAGACTCAGTATGTATTTTGAAGGTAGAACCAACAGGACTTGCTGACAGAGTAGATATTGAAAGCAAGAAAAAAAAAAGAGTGAGCTAATGTGATCAATGAAGGCTTATTTCTTAGTTTTGTCTTCAGCAATGACATAAACAGTGGTACCATTTGCTGAGATTAATTAGAATTAGACAAGAAGGGGAGACATGATGAGATGAAAGTTAAGGGTTCAATTTAACATATAAAATTGAAATGTCTCTTAATATCCAAATAAAGGCTTAATGCTGAGAAAGCCAATGGAAGGCTTACAAATGAACATATAACTTGGAAGCCATCAGCAGAGACATGGTATTTAATTCTATAGAACTAAATGAGGTCACTTAGGAGTGTCTAGAAAAATAAAGACTATATTAGTCTGCTTTCACACTGCTATAAAGAAACTACCTGAGACTGGATAATTTGTAAAGAAATGAGGTTTAATTGGCTCATAGTTCTGCATTGCTGGGGAGACCTCAGGAAACTTACAATCATAACAGAAGGTGAAGGGGAAGCAGGCGTCTTCTTCACAAGGAGACAGGAAAGAGAGCGAAAGAGAGAGAAAAAGAGAGAGAGAGAGAGAAGGGGGAGCTTCCAAAGACTTTTTAAACCATCAGCTCTCATAAGAACTCCCTCATTATCATGAGAATAGTGTAGAGGAAACCACCCCCATGATCCAATCACCTACCACCAGATCACTCCCCAGACACATGGGGATCACCATTTGAGATGAGATTTGGGTAAGGACACAGAGTCAAACCATATTAGAGGTCAACAGGCAAAATCTAGTGCTGCACATTTAGAGACTGGTAATAGGAGGAAAAGTTACCAAAGATACTGAGGAAAGGCTAGCAGAGCTGTAGAAAGAAAATCCAGGAGAGTGTTCAACCATGCCATACTCTGCTGAGAGCTTAAGGTGGAAAGGGACAGTAAATGGATCACTGGACTTGACAAGATGGGAGCCAATGGCTACCTCCATTTTTAGTAGACTTTTAGTGGTGTGACGGTGACAGAAAAAAACTAATTGGAACAGGTTAAAGAGAGAATTAGAGAAAACAGTGTAGAAAGCCAGTAGAGGCATTTCTTTCAATATGTTTTGCTCTTGAAAGAGATCAAAAAAACGTGGCAGCAGCTAGAGAGAATAATGGGTAAGGGAAAATTTCTTAAGAAGGAAAATAATATCAAGTTTGTATGCGGATGGGAATCACTTGGGAGAGGAGAATTGATTTAAGTCATAAGAAAAAAGAGACGGAGAGAATAACTATAAGAAAAAAGACCTTGAGCAGGCAAGAGTGGATGGAATCTTGTGCCTAAGGAAAGAGTTTGGACATACTGAAGAGCAGAGACAATTCACTGAATCCAATAGAAGAAAAGTCAGGGTGTGGCTTCACACACAAATGTGTTTTGAAAATTTGTTAGGGGAAAGATGGATGAGTTTTCTTCTGAATGAAGGGGGAGGAGATCGAATTTGAGGTTTGAAGAGAGAGCAAGTATGTGGTAATTTTCACAGTAAATGAGAAAGTAAAATTATATCTTCTTTATAATAAAAGGGAATTTCTCTTGAAACTTAATTCCCATTGACAACATTGTTTGCATAGGTAATTATTTCAAATAATGCCACATATAATGAAGCCCACACTTCCAAGAAATATAACCCTGCTGTTATTCAAGTAAGGGAAATATTCCTTTTTTACAAAACTAATACTACATTAATGAAATTTTGCTAACAAAATCCACCAAGTTGCTTATTACCTCCTATTAAGTAAAATCTTATTATATCTAATAGTCTCTTTTTTATTAAGGAACTAAACTCTGTTAACCATATTTAGTTTGTTTTGGATAAAGAAAGCCCAAATTTTTCAAGCAAGGAGCAATTATTTTAAAGAAAATAAGTTGACCATAAAAAATCTCCATCAGGTTCCAGCCCCGGCTGAGGCCCAGAAGGAGTGGGTGGATGGGCAAAAGGAACACTTGGGGGCTATAGGCAGGTCAATATGGTTTTATTCAGCAGCAGCTGTCATCAACAGCTTTCTTACACTGGCTCTCTCACACTGTCCGCCCCGTGTCAGCTACGTGAGCCAGCATCTCCCACACATAGCTGCATGGCCGGCTCTCCCCTGCCTTCAGAGTCAGCAGCTTAATTCTTTTTCTCTCTGGGCATAAGCATTAGCCGTGCCGTGCCATGCCATGCCATGCCAAGCTGTGTTGTGGCTCCCCTCTGTCCGTCTACAAGATGGACAGCTTTGGCTCTCTCCCTTTCTCTGGGCACAAGAGCCTGCAGAAGAGCCATGTTAGGCCAAGCCGAGCCATGAGCACAGTGTCCCCAGGGCAATTATGCCTTTTACAGAAAATAATGGCTCAGAGCCAAGTATGAACCTACACAAACAGGTTATATAACAAGTGGAGAAGTGTGCCTGCATGCCAAACTGACTTAGCCATGCTGGCCTGGATATCCGCCTCAGCCCATCCCTTGACCAAAGCACATCCATGTGCCTTACAATCTCAATAAGGTGAAAAACACCCATTGTCACTGTATTTTCTAGAACACATATTAAACTTGAACATTAGAGAACAAAATAACCTGGAAGGATTTCCCTGAAAGTTTTAATAAGAGTACATACACATGAAGTGTTCAACTGACATTTAGATTTACTACTTCTTTTTCATTATAATTGTTAGGTTCACGACTACACCAAAGGTCCCACTTGGGGTCAGGCTCCAGTCCGTGCTGAGGTCTGAGGGTAGTGGGTGGATGAATGGCAGATAGCTGAAAGAACACTTTGGGGGCTGTAGGCAGGTGAAGTGTAGTTTTATTCAGCAGCTCTCCCATCAGCAACTTACTCACATTAGCTCTCTCACTGTCCACCTTTGTCTCAGCTTTGTTCTGGCTCTGCAGCTTCTCTCAGCAGCCGGGGCTCCCAAGCACAGCTGCACAGCTGCACAGCCAGTCTGCAAGGCGAGTTCTCCCTTACAGTGTTAGCAGCTTACCTCTTTCCCTCTGGGCACAAGCTGATTCCTGGCTTCCCGCTGCCCCCCTTCAAGGTGACCAACTCTTCCTTACAGTGGTCAGTAGTGTTACTCTCTCTCTCGGGGCACCAGAGCATGTACCATGTAAAGCCGTGCCATACCCTGATTCCCCTCTGTCTGTCTGCAAGATGAACAGCTCTGGTTCTCTTTATCTGGGGGCCAGCAACTCCTGTTCAGCATTAACAGGGCAGCCATACCTTCTACAGACAATAGTGGCTCAGAGCCAAGTATGAACTTACTCAAAGAGGTTATGTAACAAGTAGAGCATGTGCCTGTGCACCAATCCCATTGAGTCATGCATGCCTGAATGTCTACCTCAGCCTAATTCTTGACCAAAGCACATCCATGTACCTTACAATAATAATGGAGCTTTATCAATAAATACAAAACAAATTAAACATTGAATATTATTCTTCACATGTTTTGTGAAGAATGTATTATTAGAATCTCCTTTGTTTAGAACCTGTCTTATCTATAATTCTAGTTTAAGTCACTTTCTCTCCACATAAATATTACTGTCTTCTCTTTCTACAATCACCATGGAATTAATGTCTAGTGAAATCTAGATTACACTCATATTTAGAATATGCAAAATCTGGGTTAATCTGTACATTCAGTTAGGACTCAAGGGTGAACAGCTGCTGCTGCTCAGGCTCCCTGGGCAGTTGACTCTGAGCCAGGGACTAGCCTACAGCAAGCTTGCTAGAAAGTGCTGTAGGGATTATCAGCTAGAGGAAGAGAGAAGGAAGCAGCATTGAGCAGAGTGAGGTTGTGCTTCAGTACATTCTCAACAAAGTCCTCAGTTGAAACCACAAGAGCACTGCAGATAGGATGGCTTTTCAGAGTTGTCCCTAACTGGGGAGAGGAAGAGAAGCCTTTGAACCCACCTTAAGCATCAGACACTCGATTATAAATTGCCCCTGGGAAGGGGACATAATTTGTACAAGGCAGTTCT
>NW_022437048.1:2645085-2724022 GCF_009761245.1 Sapajus apella
TATAAATTGCCCCTGGGAAGGGGACATAATTTGTACAAGGCAGTTCTCCTCAGCTGAGGACCATTTCCAGCTGTGCTCTATCTGGCAGCAGCACTCCTGGCAGCTGGAGGAAAAGCCCTTTGGATCAAAAGTTTGGATTTGGTAAGAGGATGCAGAGAGGTTTTAAAAAATGTGAAAGAAGGGAAAATACCAACAGCCAACTTTGCATATTGACAATGCTGCCCAAGCCTAGTCAAAATCAAATAATTCCGTTCAATGGCCATGCCCAGTGAATCAAAGAATGAATGAATCACACAGAAACATTTGATCATTTTTAAGAATCTCTACCTCTAAAAGATATACTAAATATTATGGAGACAGCCCAAGACTGAATATGACAATACCTGAACTCTAGTGACCACTAGGCTCCTAGTGACCACTCACCAGTCATGTGACCTTGAACAAGGTGCTTAACCTCTTTATCCTCAGCATCTTTTTCCGAAAAGTAGAGATAATGAGACCTGCTTGTCTTTCTTATCCAGTTAATAACGAAGATTTGGTTGAACAATAAATGTCTCCCAAAACTATAAAATCCTGTGTCAGTATGTCATTCTAATAGTTTTGTTCCTATAAAATAAACCTCCTTAAAACTTTTCTTCGCTACTGTGACTCACACTCTATACATTTAAGGATGATCCATTTTCTAGCAAAAAATGAGTATCTTGAAAGCATTCACATATTTGACTCCAAGTATTCACTTCTGAATTATCCATACTAACAAACAAATTTTGTACTATTATGGACTGGTTCTTTTATTCGATCTATGAATTGACTCCAGAAAAAAAAAACCCTTCAAGACTCAACTCAGTTTGCCTAACTTTTTAGATGAATCCAGCCCATAATGATCTCCTTTTTAGGTGAATGCCAACATCCCTTATTACTCATATTGTTAATTTAGTAATTTATAGTTGTCTAGGGTTTTTTTCTTACCAGTTTTCTAATGCTTTTGAGCACTTTTATCTCATACATTATTAAAATCTCCCTCTGATTATGTCTTATTTCCCCAACTATACTGTATGTAAATTGAAGATAGCAGGGACTACCCCTGAACATATTTCTATTTCTCTCATCAGTTACTGGTATTAATACAATAGAAGGCTCCTCCTAAAAACCTGAATCTATCTCACTGCTGCCACTGCAATCACTGAACTTCTGTAAATCTGCCCTGCCTTACAAAGACTCCTGGCTTCACAGCCACAACCCACTGCAACTGAGCTTGGCCTCTCAAGTGCAAAAACTCAGCCACAATATCATTCTGACTTGGGCTTATTTCAGAACTCACTTCACTGATCATAGCTCTGTCTGTGATGTGCCCCCACATATATTTAGATTGTAAGGCTACATACCATTATCAGGAACTGTCAGGCCAAAGTCTTGCCTGTGCAATAACTATTGCATAAATTTCAACTTTTCTTGCCATCTCTTCCAATATTTGTTATCCCAAATGATTGTCAAGAATCAATTACTTACTGACCCGTCTTCTCTGCCCCTTTATACTAAAAACAAGTAGAGCAGAGACAAGTGGGCAGCCAAAGTCTATAAGCCCTGGGCATTTCTCTCCTCATGTCCCATCTTTCTAGCTTGGTGATGCCCAATACCATGCCCACTAGTCACATATGACCATTAAGCCCATGAAATGTGGGTAGTGAAACTAAGAAGCAGAATTTTTAATTTAATTTTAATTTATGTAAATTTGTATACTGAGGCAGAGTGAAATGGTTTTTTGTTAAACACAACTTTATGATATGTTCAGGATTACTTTTCACTTTATCCATTGAAAATTTAACAATTAAAGTAAGGTGTGCTGTAAGTGTAAAACATACAATGGAGTCTGAAGATGTAGTATGCAAAAAAAAATAAAATAAAATCACTTTAATAGTTTCTCTATGATGACTAGTTGAAATGATATTTGGACACAGCAGACTACATAAAAGCATATTATTAAATTAACTTTATGGCTTCATTTTTTACTTTTTTAATGTGGCTACCAAAATGTTTACTATTGGATGCATGGCATGTATTATTTTCCTGTTGGATGGTGCTGCTCTGGTTCATCACCTGGTACATGGAAAGTGTTAATAACTAAGAATGTTATATACATTATCCCACTTGATGCTCACCATGAATTCTGTTTTATAGGTGAGAAAACTGAGGTTTAGGAAGATGAAATGACATCAATATTACACACCTGGTAAGTGATGGAGCTAGGATTCATACTTAGATCTGTTTCTCACCAAAGCCCATATTGAACAATTGATTGATTGGGATATTTACCTCCCTGCATTATAAAATTACTGCTCTAATATGTTCAGATATTTATTTTTTTAAATACAGCCCAAATTGCCTAAGCAATTACAAACAATAAAAAGTTCAGGCAAAAGTTGGACAAAAACCCAGTCTAGATTGTTTCCAAAACAGAATCCAAATTGGGCCAGTCAAAAGTATGATAATGAAACACAGTGAGGAAACAACTGACAGCATCACAGAACAACCAAAACTCAAACGAGGCATAGGTTTAAATATTCCCGAAGCACTGTTGCAAACATGCACTTAAACCATCATAAAATGATTCATTTCTCACCGTTTTCTCATTTCATTCCTGAAGGAATTATTCCAAGCAATTCAAAGTCTTGGCCAGTTGGCCTTCATCAGAATAATGAGTAGAGTATTGGTATATTTTTGGAATCGGAAGAATTGCTCCAAAGAAGGCTATTTGCAACTTGAATTTATACTCACTTCACATTAATTTCTGTATCTTTCCAGGCTTTCAAACTGCCTTTAGAAAGTAGCAGTGACAGTGACATCTGACCAGATTCCTGATGCTGCTTCAGAGACACATTCTCATGCAGAAATGGAGTATGATGGTGCTGTCATCCATTGTGGAAATCTAAATTTTTTTCTGCAACTATAAAATGGTAAGGGTAAGGCTGATAAGTGAGACTGGTTTAACAGTTCATCATGTCACTGGAGGTGTTGATTCTTCAAGTATATTTCCTGAGTAAATAATCTAATAGTGCTGAAACTCTATATCTGAGCTCTATAAATTATTGATCAGTACTATTAAGCTCAAAGAAATCCCTTTGAACATCTTTCCCAACAATTACTCTCTCTCTCTCTTATACACACACACACACACACACACACACACACACACACACACACACACTTGCAAGTATATCTGTGCACAAATATTTATCTTTACTTATATGGGTTTCACTTTGCATTAGGACAAAAATGTTTCTATGGAATAAATCAGGAGTACTATTTGAAATCAAGTTGCATGTCATTTTATGTAGTGATACTAGGTGAGCCCAGATTCTCTTTGGCAGTGTTAGTCCTATTAAAAATTGTAAAAATATGTGCCTCTTTTGAATGGATTAAAATCAGTCTTCTTTCTGAAATCTAGAGTGTGCCTACCCAGATGTAAGTCAAACATGTGATTAAAGTACATTTTCTCACAATAATTTATTTACATTTTGTGAAGAAACTCTTGAAGCCGGGAAAGATTCATGATACTTAGGAATGAATATGTAATAGTATAAATTTCAGACAGACAGGTATCGGGGAGAAAATATGAAAACAGAACTATTTCTTCCTCAAAGGGTGTCATTTGGACTGCTACCTACTCACAATGCCAGTCTTGCTCTTCAGAATCCCACTTAGTTGGAAATTTACATGTAAATTTTAGCTCTCCAATCAATTTTCCCTCCCTTTTTCTTTCTTTCCTTCAGCAAATATTTACAGTGAATGCTATATATATTTCCTGTGCCTGGCTCATGTAAACACACACCTTTTGGATGTCAGTTTAGGTGGCATGGTCACAGTAGGCCAACTTTAAGCCATTTGGAAATAATGGCAAATAAAGAAAAATAGATGCCCAAGCCTGTCTCTCCTCTCTGAGAGTTTCCCAAATATCCCTGACCTGAAGCCGGAATCTTTCAGCTCTCTTTGAAGCCTCTGCTGCTTGTTTTGCTCCTGCAGCTTTCTCCAGCTGCTGTCACATCTGTCTGAGATCACAGCAAGCTTGGCTGCTTTAATACTTTGGTATCTGTTATGTTAGCTCCTGCTGGAACCTGGCACCTCAACTCTTCTATCAGCTCAGATCATCGTCATTACCATCCAGGCTGACCTCAGTCTCAGCCAGCGGCTCTCATGTAGTCTCCCTGTCAGAGGCACACCTCGGGCAGTAGACAGTCACAAACTACTCCCCACGGCTGTGGGAAGAGGTTACATATGACTGCTAAGCTCAGTCATATTTTATCAAAGCCTTTGATCTCCGGTTTGATCTTTGCCAAGATCTGTGACACAAACAGGTCTTTGCTCACATGGCAACTGGTGCTTACTAACTCAGTTCCCTTTTTTTTTTTTTTTACTTTGAGCATCCTGCTGTCTGTATATTAATGCCGTCTAACACTAAATGAAAGGTCAAAACAAAATAAAAATAGGCGCTTTGTGATAGAAGACATTTTTTTCTTTCACCCTATTGGCTTTTTCCAGGGTCCCACACTTTTGCAAAGCTTTTCTTTGTACCTCCCTGAAGGGCATCATTAGATCGTTTTCTGTCAGTTCCTTTTTTGTCTTGAAATAGGTAAGTTTTAGAGGGACCATAAGGAAAAATAATGCTATATGTCTTGCACATTAACTTTATTAGATAAATATGTATCATTCATTTACTCATAACTGTTGAAAATGTTAAATGTTTTTCTACTAGAATAAGAGTTACCATGAGTAAATGAATGATACTTCAAGATATGACCCAAAAATGTCTTTCTGTGTGTATGTTTATTTTGAATGGCTCTTGAAAAAAATAGTTCTGTTTAAAGGAATTATGAAAACCATTGTAATGAAGAGAATTCTGAAAACCTAGAAGAAGTGAAAGAAGTCAGACACACACTCAGAATATGAACACTCAACAGGGTCAAGGACTGTGAACTTGACTCCTGGGGAATGGGAAGCCTTTCTGGGATTTAAGAGTAAGAATAGAAATGCTGGAAGCACAGAATCATTTGAATAGTGGCAGTAAGCAGAAATGGAAGAGATGGACTGCTTAGAGGCAGAGGGTTTCCATGAAGAGAATCATTCAGGTAAAGACTAGACCAGCAGTGGAGTGGGAGGAAAAAAGCTGCAAATTTAAAGTGAGACAGCAAGATTTGGCAATCGATGTGACAAATAAAGGGCAGGGATCTATAAAGCTCTCCCGGGGGCGTTGAATTTGGATGTCATAGAGAAAGACTGAAAACCAAAGCTGCTGCCTCCTGTGGAATACTATTAAGGAGATAACTACAGTGAGAAAGACATGTACAAAAATAATAATAACACCTTGCCCTAGCTCCAACATAAGCCATCCTGACCATCACCAGGCCTTATTAAGCAGATTAAAATTAAAAAAAAAAAAAAGATTGAAAGTCATTCCAAATTTAAGAAATCTATAGTTTAAAATACATGAGAAAAACATGATCAGAATATGATACAAATAAAATCAAAAAGGCATTATCACACAATGGAACCAGGCAAAAGATTAAGTTAAAGATTTGGCCACTGATTGACCCAGATTTTTACCTTTTATTTTGCCATAATAAATGGATCATAAACAAGAATGATGAATAAAAGCAACAGGCAGTATGACATTATAAACAGGACTTTATTATCTGAGTAAACTGGGACTTATTGTCAGCTCATCAGCTAATCACATGTGGACCTCCTGACATTCTTAACATCGCCTCACCTAATTGTTGTACCTCAGTGGCTATTGCTTCTCAGCCTTTGTCTTCAGCTATTTCCTCTACTCAAATCTTAATTTTGGAGTACCCCAGGACTTATTCCTCAGCCTTCTTCTGTAAATATGCTCCCTTTTTAAGAGATACTATCTTGTCCCGTGGCTTCAAATACCATCAATGTGCAAAATGATTCTCAAGTTTCTATTAAATATCCCTAGCCCTGAAATCTTCATTCAGCTCCAGGCTCATAATCTTACTGAATATCTCTATAAACATATCTAACATATATCTTATAGTTAATGTGTCCAGTACTGAATTCTGGATTTCTCCCCAACCCATCCATTTTTTCCCCAGGCTACTCATGTGTATTAGTTCATTTTCACCCTACTGATAAAGACATACCCAACACTGGGCAATTTACAAAGGAAAGATGTTTAATTGAGCTTACAATTCCATGTAGCTGGGGAAGCCTCACAATCATGGTGGAAGGCAAGGAGGAGCAAGGTCCCATCCTGTCTTACGTGGGTGGCAGCAAAGAGGGAATGAGGAAGATGCAAAAGCAGAAACCCCTAATAAAACCATGAGTTCTCATGAGACTTATTCACCACCACAAGAACAGTATGGGGGAACCACCCTCCATGAATCAAGTATCTGCCACCAGGTGCCTCCCACAACATTTGGGAATTATGGAAGTACAATTCAAGATGAGATTTGGGTGGGGACACAGAGCCAAATCATGTCATTCTGTCCCTGGCCCCTGCCAAATCTCATGTCCTCAAAATCAGTCATGCCTTCCAACAGTCCCCTAAATTCTTAACTTATTTCAGCATTTACTGAAAAAGTAAGTCCATAGTCCAAAGAAACAAGGCAAGTCCCTTCCACCTATGAGCCTGTAAAATCAAAAGCAAGCCAGTTATTTCCTAGATCCATTGGGGGTATGGACATGGGATAAATATAACTATTCCAAGTGGGAGAAATTGGCAAATACAAAGGTACTACAAGACCCATGCGTGTCTGAAATCCAGTCGGGCAGTCAAATCTTAAAGCTCTAAAATGATCTCCTTTGAGTTCCTGTCTCACATTCAGATCATGCTGATGCAAGAGGTGGGTTCCCATGATCTTGGGCAGCTCCACCCCTGTGCCTTGCAGGGTACAGCCTCCTTTCTGGTTGCTTTCATGAGCTGGCATTGAGTGTCTGCCACTTTCCCAGGCACACTGTGCAAAATGTTGGTGGATTGGGCATTTTGGGATCTGGAGGATGCGTGGCCTTCTTCTCACAGCTCCACTAGGTGGTGCCCCAGTAAGGACTCCGTGTGAGGGCTCTGACCCCATATTTCCCTTCTGCACTGCCCTAGCAGAGGTTCTCCATGAGAGGCCCACTCCTGCAGCAAAATTCTGTCCAGGCATCCAGGCATTTCCATATATCTTCTGAAATCTAGACAGAGGTTTCCAAACCTCAATTCTTGACTTCTGTGCACTCAAAGGCTCAACAGAACATGGAAGCTGCCAAGGCTTTGGGGCTTGCACCCTCTAAAGCCACAGCCCAAGCTCTACTTTGGCCCCTTTCAGCCATGGCTGGATTGGCTGGGACATAGGGGACCAAGTCCCTAGGCTGCACACATTCCTGGGCCTAGCCCATGAAACAACTTTTTTCCTCCTAGGCCTCCAGGCCTGTGATGGGAGGGGCTGCTGTGAAGACCTCTGGCATGCCTTGGAGACATTTTCCCTATTGTCTTGGTAATTAACATTTGGCTTCTCATCACTTATGCAAATTTATGCAGCTGGCTTCAATTTCTCCTCAGAAAATGGGTTTATATTTTTTATCACATTGTCAGGCAGCAAATTTTCTGAAATTTTATGCTCTGCTTTCCTTATAAAAATGAGTGCCTTCTGACAAAGGGCTGATATCCGGAATCTACAAAGAACTAAAACAGATTTACAAGAAAAAACAAACCCATTCAAAAGTAGGCGAAGGATATGAACAGACACTTCTCAAAAGAAGACATATGTGAGGCCAACAAACATATGAAAAAATGCTTATCATCACTGGTCATTAGAGAAATTCAAATTAAAACCACATTGAGGTATCATCTCACACCAGTTAGAATGGCTATCATTAAAAGATCTGGAGACAACAGATGCTGGAGAGGATGTGGAGAAATAGGAACACTCTTACACTGTTGATGGGAGTTTAAATTAGTTCAACCATTGTGGAAGACAGTGTGGGGATTCCTCAAGGACCTAGAAATAGAAATTCTATTTGACCCAGCTAACCCATCACTGGGTATATACCCAAAGGATTATAAATTGTTCTATTATAAAGACACAGGCACACACACATATGTTCATTGCACCACTGTTTACAATAGCAAAGACCTGGAACCAACCCAAATGCCCATCGATGATAGACTAGACAAGGAAAATGTGGCACATATACACCATGGAATACTACACAGCCATAAAAAAACAATGAGTTTGTGTCCTTTGTAAGGACTTCGATGAATCTGGAAACCATCATTCTCAGCAAACTGACACAAGAACAGAAAACCAAACAACACATGTTCTCACTCTTAGGTGGGTGTTGAAAATTAAGAACAAATGGACTCAGGGAGAGGAGCATCACACACTGAGGGTTGTTGGTGGTTGGGGGGCTAGGGGAGGGACATCGGGTGGTGGGGAGGGTAGGGAGGGATAACATGGGGAAAAATGCCGAATATAGATAAAGGAGGATGGAGGCAGCAAACCACCTGGTTATGTATGCACCTATGCAACAAGCCTGCATGACCTGCACATGTACCCCAGAACCTTAAGTACAATAATGAAAAAAGAGTACCTTTAACAGCATCCAAGTCACCTCTTGAATGCTTTGCTGCTTAGAAATTTCTTCCACCAGACACCCTAAATCACCTCTCTCAAGTTCAACGTTCCACAAAGCTCTAGGGCAGGGGCAAAATGCCACCATTCTCTTTGCTAAAACATAACAAGAGTTACCTTTACCCCATTTCCCAACAAGTTCCTCATCTCCATCTGAGACCGCCTCAGCCTGGAACTTACTTTCCATATTGCTATCAGGCTTTTGTTCAAAGTCATTCAACATGTCTCTAGGAAGTTCCAAACTTTCACACATTTTTCTGTCTTTTCCAGAGCCCCAAATTGTTCCACTTCTGCCTGTTAACCAGTTCCAAAGTCACTGCCACATTTTTTAGTATCTTTTCAGTAATTCCCAACTCTACTGGTACAAATTTGCTGTATTAGTCTATTTTCATGCTGCTGATAAAGATATACCTGAGACTGGGAAATATGCAAAAGAAAGAAATTTAATTGGACTTACAGTTCCACGTGGCTGGGGAAGCCTCAAAATCATCATGGAAGGCAAAGAGGAGCAAGTCACATCTTACATGGATGGCAGCAGGCAGAGAGAGAATGAGGAAGATGCAAAAGTGGAAACCCCTGATAAAACCATTGTATCTCATGAGACTTATTCACTACCATAAGAACAGTATGAGGGAAAATGCCCCCATGATCCAATTATCTCCCACTGGGTCCCTCCCATAACATGTGAGAATTATGGCAGTACAATTCAAGATGAGATTAGGGTGGGGATACAGCACCAAACCATATCAACATCTCAGCTTACCGGTATCACCATCAACTTAGATAATCAAGCAAGAAATTAGGAGGCAACCTTGATTTCTTTCCATCATCCCTTATATCCAACCCATTGTGTATCCTGTTAACTCCATCTTCAAATATAACCTATAATCACCCATTTCTCTCAAATTCACATCTATTACCACAGTCTATGATGTCATCACATCTCACTTGACTAAAATGGCCCACTAAGTGATCCTCTTTCTGCCAGATTATCTTTCAAAAATATATATCAGATCAATCTCATGTTATGTATATGCATACTATATGTGATATATATAACATGAGATAATAGACGTACAAAAATATTTCAATACAATTTAAAATAAAACGCAACTTACCAGAACCTAAAAGCTCTCTGTGATCTGGTTCCATAGCCCTCTTCAACCTCACCTGGTGATGCTCTCTCTCCTGCTTATGCATGATGCTCCTGCCACACAGGCCTCAGTTTTGCTTTTTTTCATGTGCTAAACCTTCATTGTTACACTTGCTCGATTTAAAATGGTCTGCTCCATATCTTTGTAAGCCTAGCTTCTCTTTTTTTCAGTTTGCTTTTTAGTGTCAACCCTGAAAGGACCTTCCTTAAACACCAAATCTAAAGTGGCCAATCCTCAACCATAGTCACTCTACCACAACCCCTGGTTCTTACAAATAGGTTCACCACTTTATTCTCAGCAGCCAGAAAAGTGCTTGGCACAATGTAAATGCCCAAAAAATATTTGTTTCTTAATTAGTCTGGGCCTCAGTTACCTCATTTATATATTTAAAAGCTATATTAGATGACTCCCAATTTTATCCAGTTCTATCATTTATTTTAAATAACTTGAGAAAATAAGACAAGTTTTATAGATGGACTCCCAGATTAACACAATGTAGACACTTAATAAGTGTTTATTAATAAATAAAATTATATCTAAGCTGGTTTTTGTACATATGTAAAGATGTAGTCACCAGAGACTCTGACATACTGCTCCTTAGTGTGCAAAAGGGAGGTTTGATTTGCCTCCCACTAATTTAATCTAATTCGCCAGAGTAAATGCCACCTCAGCAAAATCCTCACAAACACAAGGCAATGAGAGCTGAAAACCAGCTGGCAGGCATTAGTACTATAATATGTGTTGTTCACTGATTGATCAGTCTCTGTATCGTCTGGAGGTTAAATATTTTGATTCTCACACATCTTATAGTTCTCAACTCATGGCTCTATTTAAGCCTATCAGTTCTCAGAACTTTCATACAAATATCTCAGCTGAAGTCTTTCAGTTAAGATTATGCTAGGGAACAAATGGGCACTAAGCCAATTTAGTATTCTAAACCAAGGACCAGAAAAGAGTTCATGGAGAATATTGGTCATATTTGTTTACAGCATATGTGACTTCATAAAATAAGTACCTAGTCTTTTCTAAAAGTTGTTTGATTCCTTATTGATTGGATTGGAGTTTGTGGGTTTGTGAGCTTTTTTTCTTTTTACCTTGTTTTGTATTTTTCTGAATTGAGTTTTGATGAGCCTGTTCTGCCTCCTAGAAATATTTTCCCAAGTTATTACGCACTTGGTGGTATTATTTGTATCCATCAGAACCACAGAGGAGATGCATTTGAGAAAGTGATTTAAAGATGTTATTGCTTCCATTTCTTTATGAGTTCACTGAGGAAAGCCTGGGCATCATATATATTTCTGCCACATCAAGAATTATCTTGTCTTTTAAAAGTTTAAATAATGTTGTTGTATAATAAAAAATTATTTGTGGCCTGTTCTCAGTCTTCTCAAAAAGTATTGGAAATATAATCTAATTAGAACAAAAAGACAGGAATATTTAGGCTCAGCATTTCAGTACAGCAAAAAATCAGCTTTATAATTATTTTGAAGTGTCAGAAAAATTTGTCTTCATATCATCACAATAACTTAAACATTAATTAGCGTTCACTGGCTACTCTAAAATCTCATCATAAGTAAAAATTCTGTTTTATAATAAACTCTTCTTAAATACCTGAACTTATTAAAAATAAAACAGAAAATAGATATTTTTTAATAATATGTGTAAAATATTTTAAGTGAATCTTAAAGTTCTCAAAATTATATTTCTATTGAAGCCTTAAAAGAACATTGAAAATATTTTCAAAATCACTCATGAATCATGGTTTCCTTTTGATGTTATTTATCGGTAAATAATATATGTATGGTATCACTTTCCACTGTAATTATGTATCTGTATCTTATCACAAATAGCAGATTGTGAGATTCTTGGGAGAAGAACTTGGGTTTCATTACCCTGTACATGCTCCCATATTGCACAGGGACTTGTACATGACAGGCACTCAATTTAAATGAAGGCAAGAAATTCACAATGCTCTTATTTTGCTTATGAAAAATTAACGAGGTTACTTTAATTCAGTTTTGAGATTTTGACATTCAAGAGACATTGGCCAAACAAATCCCTTTCCCTAATGGGTATTTCTACTTCTATTTCTGGAACTGTTGCTGTTGCAAGCAGCAATAACTTCAGAAACATCAGAAATAAATTGCAGCAATGCCAAACACTCAGATTCAGGGTAGACCCATCAGTTCACAGTTTGATCTGAAAAACTTTTTCTACTTTAATAAAAAGTAACCTAACAGGAAGTCCCCAAATTGACCAGTTTTCCCAGTATTTTTTATATTTGAAGTTAACATCAAACTAAAGCTCTTGCATCCTCTTCAGACAAATGTTGATTCCCTGGTCCTATTATAGACCCAATGGGTTCCTCTACCATAAAACATGAACAGAGATTACCTAAAGTTTTCATTTTACAATGTTAAGTGAATAAGCCAAGCTGGCTTAGAAATGCCTTTTTATATAAATGTAGAAAATGCAATAATAAGTACTGTGATTTCACAAATGTTAAATAGAAATGTAAAAAGTAAAATAAAAATAAAATAAAAATCATTGTGGAAAGTAGAAATGAAGGAATTACCAAATAATAGAGCATTATCTATCTCCTAAAGTCTTCAGGGAGGGGAGACAGAAAGAAAGGAGAATTTTTTTAATGAAAAAGAATAAGGTGATATATTCCAAAGAGTAAGGAAATTAGAAGACCTCAAAAAATATTAAGGGGACCGACTAATGAAAAAGACAAAAGAATTCCCAAAAGCTTTTCAATGACTTAAAGGAACAAACACACTTTAAAATACCTGTTAAAGGATCTTACATGTTCATAAAAAGGAAGACTCAATGTTGTCAATATGTAATTATTCCCAATTACTTCCATAGATTCAATGCAATTCCAATCAAAATCCCAGCAAGTTCTTTTACGGATATTGAAAAAATGATTCTAAAATTTTTATGGAGAGGTAAAAAATCCAGAAGAGCCAACACAGTATTTAAGGACAAGAACAAAGTTAGAGGATTGTCACTACCTAAATTCAAGACTACTATAAAGCTATAGTAATCAAGATAATGTGGTATTGATGAAAGAATGGACAAATAGATCAATGGAACAGAATAGAGAGCCTAAAAATAGACACACGTAAATGAAGTCAACTGATTTTTAACAAAGAAAGATAGGCAATACAATTAAAAAAAAGTGTGCTCCACAGATGGTGCTAGAAGAACTGAACATCCACCTGCAAAAGAAAAAAAAAATGCAGACACAATCTTACACACTTCATAAAAATAAATTAAAAATGGAGGATAGACCTAAATTTAAAATGCAGAAGTGTAAAACTTCTAGAAGATAACATAAGAGAAAACCTAGATAACCTTGGGTATGGAAACGACTTTTAAGATACAAAGCCAAAGGCATGATTCATGAAAAAAAAAATTAATAAGCTAGAATTTAATTACAATTAAAGACCCCCTGTGCAAAAGACAACGTTAAGAGAAAGAGATTGAAATAAAATATTTCCAAAAGACATGCCTGATTAAATATTTCTACCCAAAACCTACAAAGAACACATAAAACTCAAGAATAAGAAAACAACCACATTTTAAAAATGGCCCAAAACCCTAACAGACACCTCACCAAAGAATATTTCAGAAGGCAAATAAGCATATAAAAAAATGGTTCACTTCAACAATGAAATACCACAACAAACCTACTGGAATGGCTAAAAACCAGAACATTGACAACAGTAAATGCTGGTAATGATGTGGAACAATAGAAACACTCATTCATTGCTGGTAGGAATGTAAAATGGTACAACCACTTTGGACAAGAGGTTGGCAGTTTATTACAATACTAAATGAACTCTTACCATATCATTCAACAATCTCATTCCTTGATATTTACCCAGAGGAGTTTTAAACTTTCATTCACACAAAAACTTGCATACAGATGTTTATAGAAGTGTTTTTGCTAATTGCAAAATCTTGGAAGCAGCCAAGATGTCCTTCAGTAGGTGAATGGATAAAGAAATTTCAATACACCAGGCAACAGACTATGATTTAGTGCTAAAAAGAAATGAGGTATCAAGCCATGAAAAGACTTGCAAGAAACTTAAGTGCATATTATTAAGAAAGAAGCCAGTCTGAAAAGAGTACATACTATATGACTATATGAGATTCTAGAAAAGGCAAAACTATGGAGACAATAAAAAGATCAATGGTTGCCAGGGGCTGGCCGCAAGAGAGGGGAAAGGATGAATAGGCAAAACTCAGAAATCAGTGAAATTACTCTCTGTGTAATACTGTAACGTACATACATGTCATTATACAGTTGTCCAAGAACCATAGAATATACAACACCAAGAGTGAGCCCTAATGTAACTAAAAACTTTGGGTGACAAAAATGTGTCAGTGTAGGCTCATAAATTGTAACAAATATACCACTCTGGTGAGAGGTATTATTAATGGGGGAGACTATCAATATGTGGAGTTAGAGGATAACAGAAAATACTGTATCTTCCGAATTTCTATGTGAACTTAAAATTGCTGTTTGGAAAAAAAAAAAAAAGCATTTAAAGAATTACATCTTTAATAAAAAATGTGAAGATAAGATATTTTCATAGCAACTCTCTGAGTTTAGGATATGAACATATAGCTATATATCTGTGTCTATACACATATAATGGATTGAAAATTATATATCATGTAAAAGTATCATTTATAGAGTAAATTTTTAAATTATATTTGGTGAAATTAGGGAAATGCAAATTTAAAACTACAGTGAGATACTTCTATACACCTATGTGAATAGTTAAAATTCAAAAGACTGATAATACCACAGGTTGACAAGAATGTGAAGCAATGAGAACTCTCATTCATTGCTGAAGAGAATGCAAAATGGTACAGCCCACTTTGGAAAACAACTTGGCCATGTCTTATAAAGTTATCCTAAGACCCAGTAATTCTACTCCTAGAAATGAAAACATATGTCTCCAAAAAGATGTGTACACTGTATATGAATTTTCATAGCAGCTTCATTCATATATGATCAGTATCTGCACAAGTGGGTATACCAAAGTGTATTTCTAACATTATTTCCTATAGTTGACATCAGACTCTACAGATTACTTCACCACAGGATTGCCCTTACTTTAGATACAAGCTGCATGACTTGAGAGTTACATACATTTATGAGAAGCTGGCTATAAATTCAGAGGTTCTCATGACTTTCTAAGTGCACTAATTCGCAAAACAAAAAACCTCACAAAACTCATTGAAGGTACTATACTTACAAGAAAGGTTTTATTATAAAGAATACAATCAGGAACAGCCAAATCGAAGAGACTCATAGAGGAAGGCATGACTTCTCTCTGTGCATCACAGCACATCACCCTCCTGGCATATCAATGTCTTCACGATCCAAGAAGATACAAAACCTCTATGTTTAGAGTTTTTATCAAGGTTTCATTATGTAGGCATAATTGATTAAACATTGGCCTTGGGTTTAAATGCAATCTTAGCTTCTATCCCTGGAGGTCAGAAAGCTAAAAGTTCCAACACTCTCCAGCCCTATCCTGACATAATCTTGCTCTGCCACTTTCACCCCTGTGAGTCACCTCACTAGCATAATAGAGGTATCTCTATCACTCACAAAGGCCTAAGGATTTTTAAAGCTCTGTTCCGGGAACCAGAGATGTAGACCATATATATTCTCTTTTATATCACAGTACCTAAAACCTGAAAACATATCAAATATCCATCAATAACAGAATGGACAAATGCTCAAAAGTATTATGCCAAATGAAGGAAGCAAGATATAAGACTATATATTCTATGATCCCATTTGTATGAAATTATATAAAACACTGAACTAACAACTGCGGTGATGGGGTGTGGGGAGTGGGATGGGAAGACAGAGAACTGACAGTGAAAGAGGAGTGGGAGGAAACTGTCTGGAGAGATAGAAATGTCCCTTTTTTGATTGTAGTTGTAGTTACACAGCTATATAAGGTTTGTGAAGACTTGTCGAACAGTACACTTGAAATAAGTGAATTTATTGGTCATAAATTATACCTCATCAAGGCAGATAAAACTTATTTGTTAGAAAAGTTAATTGATTAGATGTGATATATAATAGACGAAAAAAATGAAGATTTTGACTCACTTTTCTGAAAAGAAGTAAAAACCCAAATTCTACTAACCTAAGTCAGCATCAATAAAGATGAGCACTAACATGATTTTTAAATATGAATAAATTAGAAAAAGAATACCACAGTACTAATGATGTACAAAGAAAAGCAGACTTTCTACAACATAGCCAAAAATCACGAGAAAGCATTTAAACATGCAAAGTAGTAAAATAAAATTAGACTTCATTTAAATGTGGTAAAAACTATGTATTATAAGATTTATCAAAAATTAAAATGTGAAAACAAACACATATCTTTGATGGTAATGAAAATTTATTTTGCTGGTTTCATTCATCATTTTCTGATATAAAATCTGTTGGGCGCAAGTGAGGAAGTGACTTTATTATCATTGACTATTTTTATTAAGTTCACCAATTAAATAGGCATCTCTAAAGCACATAAAAAGGCGTCATTGGTCTACTTATTCTGAAATGTTATTATGGTGATAATGATGAGAGATGCTAATTGTCCACAATAAGAGGAGTCCTGAAACATCCTTTATTCAGTTCCAAGCACCTCATTACTAGAAATTTGCAGACTTCTATAAAAAGCCATCAGAAGGGCTGAGGGCCAATGTAATTCATTCATATGAAAAGGTCAAAAGAACATCAAGGATGACATACAATTAATCCTCATTAATTTGGGCTCAGATTATTCAAAGTCGGGGCTTTATTGAAGTTGGGGCAAACCTGGACTTTGAAACAGCCTAAACACGAATGAGTTGCTTAAGTGATGTTAGCGGCTTACTGCGTATGATTAGGATGAATAATTTTTAAAAGGTAGGATGGTCCATTATGGAGAATTTGGGGACAGAACAAAAAAGTAATGTGTCATGGTGGCCTTATTCCTCAATGTTGAACATACCAAAAAAACCCCAAAACTTCATACCTTAACCATTCAGTCAGGAATAATTTCATGATGTCTAGAGAACTGGTTAATGCTAAGTACATTTAAAACTGGCTAATAGGTAAATAAATTCACAAAGATCATGGTGGCCTTATTCCTCAAATTTGAACATATCAACCCCCCCAAAAATTTATATTTTAATCACTCAGTAAGGAATAATTTGATGATGTCTAGAAAACTGGTTAATGCTAAGCACACTCAAAACTGGCTAATGTATAAAACATAACGCCAAGGTATAAATCTATAATAAAAGAATATTTTTCAAATAACTGAAAAATCCATTGCCTCTAGCTAGGGACATGATTCCTGGATTTAAAATCACAAGGATACTGGATTCATAATCAAATGATTGTTTGGTGAGAACAGAGTTAGAACAAAGGTAAAATTTGTTTCATTTAAGAATAATCTGACCCAAATTGTAAAGAGAGTCAGATTGCAATCCAGTAGGCATTGATTCTTGTTTGCTTCAGTTAAGGTCACTTTCTCCCCTTGCCTCTAGATATTGAGATGCAGGGTTTACTTACAGGTCATATTGTCACCTATTCAAATGCTACATTGAACAATAATATTCTTTAAGCAATAAAGTGTTCCTTATTAAAGCATGATCTCCAACAATTTGGTAGCATAATAAATTGTTTTCTACTATGTGGCTATATACACTAGTGAATGAGACTTTAAAGTAGTGATTACTTAATTTCTATGAAGGAATGATAAGAATGGGTTTTTATTAAATATTCCTGTTTTACTTCTGCATTGTGCAGTTTATTTATTCTTTCAACTCTACTACATGTCAAACACTGTGTTTGACACTGAGGATTTTATAGTACATAGAATTGGCCCTTACCTTCATGGAGAATTCTGTATCTAATGGTGGAACAAAACAGCCTGCATTTGTTAATAAAAGTATCTCTATGAGGCTCTTTCAGTTCACGAATGAATTTCTCTGAATACCTGGTATATAGAGCTCATGTGGTTAGTTAGATATGCAAGTCTCATAAAGCCAGTAAGAACTCGCAAGGAAATGGGAATTGTATAACACGAATTAACATGTGGGTGTTTAAAAAGCATGTTAATTAATTGTCCACTTGATTATTTTCTTGCTATATGAGAGAATAATTGCCATTCAATTGTGTATTGCCAGTAGCAGAAAGTTCTTTGAAATGGATAGTGGTTATTCATTATCACGTCTTTGAGCCCAAATATTTTGGTGGAAATACTTCCATGAAATTATAATAAAAGTTAGTGGGCAAATACAAATTACTTTCTACTATCTCTTAACTATATCTAAAGCAAAAAACATATCTCAATTAGAGACATGATAATTCTTTAAAGGGGAGCGAAAGAAACTGTAGCAAAAAGTCTGGGCATGGTGACCCATACCTGTAATCCCAGTACTGTGGGAGGCCATGGCAGGCTGATCATGAGGTCAAGAGATCAAGACCATCCTGGCCAATGTGGTGAAACCCTGTCTCTACTAAAAATACAAAAATTAGTTGGGCATAGTGGCATACGCTAGTAGTCCTAGCTACTCCAGAGGCTGAGGCAGGAGTATTGCTTGAAGCCAGGACGTGGAGGTTGTAATGAGCTGAGATCATGCCACTGCACTCCAGCTTGGCAACAGAGGGAGACTCCATCAAAAAGAAAGAAAGAAAGGGAGAAAGGGAGAGAAAGACAGAGAAAAAGAGAGAAAGAAAAGCAAAATATAGAATAATGGAAGGGACAAGGGACAAGAGGAGGCTAACATGATAATCAGTATCTGGTAGAAGGAGATCTCATTCCAATTCACTTTCCTCAACACTTACTGAAATCCCCTAGGTTCAAGGCACTGTGCTAGGTCGGAAGGAGATAACAAAATAAGTAAGAAATAGCTGAACTCCCCAGGGTTGCACAATTTTGTAGGGATTTATTTCTTCTCATTCTAATTTCTCTAACTTAGGATGCATAGAGTATATGATTCTAAATAAGTATCTGGCCCTCCCCACATATTACTGGATTGTTTTGAGAGTTAATGAGAGGTTTAAGAAGAGAAATTAAAACATTCACAAGAGTCCTGCTTTGGTCAGATGCTCTTGCACAGTTACTGAGCTTTCTGGTTGTATTTTCATAGCAGTATCTCTCTGGGTTGTTTGTGAGTTTCTCTCATCAATAAGAAGAATCTCATTGTGCCACCCACCAAGCACGCACTTGCTAATCACTGTTAATTGCCTACAATTGAGATCAGCAAACTGTTCACTGAGTACAATGATGGGCACTTAACTCGTTGGCACTGAGCTTTCCTGTGTGCCCATTTCCACTAATGCATCATTTGTCCTGGAAATTGGAAGTCCCAGCATCAATCACATAAACCAGACTCAGTAGGCAGAAGTGTTTACTTTCCTCTTCACCTCCAGAGGGGTTGCAATATGGATAGGCACTTACATCTGGCCAGAAGGTGGGCAGCCTTTACAGAGAGCAAAATCCTTCACTCCACCTGTAGAGCTAAAAGAAAGGGAACTCCCAGAGAGGCAAAACGTCCAGAAACATGACAATAAGAGGCAGAATTCTTCACTGTTATCCTTTTGTTTTCAGACTCCCTGTCAATAAGCCACAGCACTACAGGAAAGGTCAAAGAAGGCCTCTGGAGATGACTGAGGAGGCAGAGTTTCTTCGTAACTGCTTCAAAAGCTTCCTCCTCTTAAGAGACTACTATCATTGTAAATATGGGGGTAAAAATCACTGTGATCAGCATCTAACTATTGATAGTGTATGACCTTGATACAGAGGGAATAAAGAAAAATGTCTTCCAACCCAATCATTGTGCCTATACATTTTCCTCCAGGGGTCCAAGGAGATAGAATTGTGCCTGTATTTGATATGATTTGCATTTCCTTATAGTCACAGCATACATGCCTAATAGTGACAGCCTTACAAAGGGGAATTTCCTGGGAATTTGTTAGATTTCTTCCCTACCTTGAACAGTAAAACCTTATCCCCTATAATCCCAAACCACCCTACCTTCACTTCCCATCATTGAAGTTTTGTTTTAAGCTATTAATGACAAAACTATTCTGACACTTGTTAAAACAGTAAGGCAGACTGTTTTAGGACAACTTCAATAGCACTAGGGGAGGAAGGTTAGGCTCAACTCCAAATACAGCAACACAGCTGGGTTTCCAGACAATATGAGGAGGGTCAATAAATAGAAAATTACTAAGAGGAGATATCAAGTTTATAAAGACCCATGATAAACTGACTTAACAGGATTCTGGCTGAAGTCAGGACAAGATGATCAGATATCAATGGTGGGAGGATTCTTGGTAAACTGACTTATCGGATTTTTGCCAAAATTAAACTCAGCATGCCAAAGACAATCCCCAAAGACAAAGTCTAGTCAAAACGAGGGCTCTGAAGAGCCTATTGAAACTTTGGTCAAGGACAGAGTTTTTGTCAAGGTGTGAGAGTAATCCTTGTAAAAGTCATGCTGTGTTAGAGGTTACAAAGTTTAAAAGCAGATTTCTTAGAAGTAATTCCCTTATTGGAGTTTCCTAAATCAACAAGCCAGATGGAAGGAAAAGAAGCTTCACTCAAATTGGCTTCAGTTTGGGTTTACAAAAATACCTTACCTATTTTTATACATTATATATTTTCATATTGCTTATCCTTTCCCTCTCTATTCACCCCATTTGATCTTTGCAGATATTTATCTCTTTCTCCTACTCTTGTTACTATCCCCTTTATATCCAGACTGTAGCTTTACCAATTTTTAATGTCTTTATTTTACCACCTACAGATCTCCTTCTAGTATCTAGTCCCAATCATTTAGATTTGATTGTACAACAATTTTAAAATGTTCCTGGATTCAGTTCAATTATTATACATGGGGTTTGTAATTTTTTTTGAATTTTTTCTCTTATTCTAGCTAATGTGAAAGCTGTTCTTGATTTTTTTTTTAATTCTAGCTAGTGTGAAAGCATTCTAAACCCTTGATGTATATACACTTTCTCCAAGCTAAAGTCCTCCAAGACAACATCTAGAATGTGATTTGTCTATTTTCTTGATTCAAGACAAGAAAATAAAATGAGACATAATTATTGTTTATTCATCAGAAAAGTACAATTTTAAAAAACAGATAGCACCCAGTGCTAGTGAGTATATTACTAGAATGAAAAGATACTGCCACTGTGACTATACGGCTACCTTTTCACAATCATGAAGGTTATGGAAAAGAAAAAGTACTTTTGTACAAAATGATGCTCTAAAATCTACAACATTTTTAGAGACAGTGGGCTCTGTAAGAGCTTGTTCCTTCTTTTTTTTAGATTTATAAAATACTAGTTTGTGACAGGTGATTTTCAATTATCAATGAATGTCTTCATTTTATTGTTTTCATTCCCTTCATCTTCACAACCCTAGTATCCCATTCTATTCCTTTCTTCACTCTAAGCACCCAAACTTGAGTTTGTATTTACCCAAATGTTACTAACATCTAATTATTCTCACTTTTCTCTGAAAACATCCCAGATTGATCCATATTAATAGTCCTAGTTCATACATTTTAACTGTTATTTTATTTTGAACATATAGAAGTGTTTAATTGGACATGAATTGGATATTTCCATTGTTTCCAACTCTTCACCATTACCATTAAAGATAGTTCTCTGATAGATATCCTTATCCATGCTTATTTGGGTACTGATCTAAGAGTTTCCCTGGGATATGTATTAATACCTTCTGGACAGGAGATAATGCATACTTGATTTCACTTCATGTTCAAACTGGTCTCCTGAACGGTTGCCACAATATCATTTCCTTCCAGTAATATACTCACTAGTACTGGATGCTATCTGATTTTTTAAGTTTTACTCCACTGATGAGTGCACAGAATTATATCTCATTTTAATTTTTCATTGTCTGATTACTAATAAATGTGAGCACGTCTCCATGAAATGACTAGCCATTTAAGTTTTCCCCCTGAAAATTATCTGCTGATATCATTTGGTCACTTCTATATTGGGTTACTTGACAACGTCTTTCTGATTTGTAGGAATTTTTTACACTTTTAAGCTATTAGATCCTTTTTTTATTTACATATTTTAAAATCATATTATTACAGTTATTAGCTTGCTTTTTAATGTTTACATATGGTATCTGTTGTTAAACAAAAGTGCTTTTTTAAATTATACTTTAAGTCCTGGGGTACATGTGCAGATTGTGCAGGATTGTTACATAGGTATGCACATGCCATAGTGGTTTGCTGCATTCATCACCCCCGTCATCTACATTATTTCTCCTAATGTTATCCCTCCCCAATCCTCCCAACCCCCAGCTCTTCCTCATCTAGCTCCCAAGCCACAACAGGCCCTGGTTTGTGATGTTTGCCTCCCTGTGTCCATGTGTTCTCATTGTTCAACTCCCACTTATGAGTGAGAACATGTAGTGTTTGATTTTCTGTTTTCTTGTGTCAGTTTGCTGAGAATGATGGTTTCCAGCTTCATCTATGTCCCTACAAAGGACATGAACTCATCCTTTTTTATGGCTGCATAGTATTCCATGGTATATATGTGCCACATTTTCTTTATCTAGTCTATCATTGATGTGCATTTGGGTTGGTTCCAAGTCTTTGCTATTGCAAACAGTGCCACAGTGGACATATGTGTGCATGTGTCTTTATAATTGAATGATTTATCATCCTTTGGGTATATACCCAGTAATGGGATTGCTGGGTCAAATGGTATTTCTATTCCTGGATCCCTGAGGAATCACCACACTATCTTCCACAATGGTTGAACTAATTACACTCCCACCAGCAGTGTAAAAGTGTTCCTATTTCTCCACATCCTCTCCAGCATCTGTTGTCTATAGATTTTTTAATGATGACCAGTGTAACTGGCGTGACATGGTATCTCAATGTGGTATTGATCTGCATTTCTCTAATGACCAGTGACGATGAGCTATTTTTTATATGTTTGTTGGCTGCATAAATGTCTTCTTTTGAAAAGTGTCTGTTCATGTACTTTGCCCACTTTTTGATGGGGTTGTTTGTTTTCTTCTTGTGAGCGTGTTTAAGTTCTTTGTAGATTCTGGATATTAGCCATTTGTCAGATGGGTAATTGTACAAATTTTTTCCCATTCTGTTGGTTGCTGGTTCACTCTAATGATAGCTTCTTTTGCTGTGCAGAAGCTTTTAAGTTTAATTAGATCCCATTAGTCTATTTTGGCTTTTGTTGCCAATGCTTTTGGTGTTATAGTCATGAAGTCCTTGCCTATGCCCCTGTCCTGAATGGTTTGCCTAGGTTTTCTTCTAGGGTTTTTATGGTGTTAGTTCTTATGTTTAAATCTTTAATCCATCTGGAGTTACTTTTTGTATAAGGTGTAAAGAAGGGAGGGGAGCACTACACACTGGGGTCAGTTGGGGGGGAAATAGGGGAGGGTGGGGGGGGGGGGGGGAGTTGGGGAGAGATAGCAAGGGGAAAGATGCCAGATGTAGATGATGGGGAGGAAGGCATCAAATCACACTGCCACGTGTGTACCTATGCAACAATCTTACATGTTCTTCACATGTACCCCAAAACCTAAAATGCAATAAAATAAATGGAAAAAAAATTTTAAAAAGGGGTCCAGTTTCAGCTTTCTGCATATGGCTAGCCAGTTTTCCCAAAACCATTTATTAAATAGGAAATCTTTTTCCATTGCTTGCTTTTTTCAGGTTTGGCAAAGATCAGATGGTTGTAGAGGTGTGGCATTACTTCTGAGGCCTCTGTCCCGTTCCATTGGTCTATATCTCTTGAACAAAAGTGTTTAATGTTACTGTAACCAAATCCATCTATCTTTTTGTATGTGTGATTAGTGTTTTTTTTTGTTTCTTGTTTCAGAAATCTTCCACAGACCCAAGGTCATAATGATATTCTTCTGAATTTTGTTATAATACTTATATAACATTTTATTTCCAGGCTTTTAATCAATTTTGATTTAATTTTTATAGGTGAGAGAATGCCCACCTCCGAACAGCATTTATTAATAATATTTTTCTAAGTATGAAGTAACTACTACTATGTATATGTGCATATATATCTATATATATACACACACACATTCTCATATGACTGTTTCATATGTATGTATACACACACACACATAATATGCTCATCTAATTATGCAGTAAAACAATATCTTATTATCTGGTCAGGTAAGTTTCTCCCTCTTTTACTTTTGTGGGTGTAAAGTGTCTTAACTATTCAGAAACACTTAGTATTCTATAAATTTTTGGGTTATTTTACTCAATTCTCAGTGGGATTTTGAAAACTTTTCATAACATTTACAGTTTAATTTGGGAACTAACATCTTTATGATGTAAACTTTCTCATTTATGAACATGTTATATAGCCATTTTAAACCTAGCAACTACTTCCTAAACATTTATTGCTATAATTGATATTTTATTATATATTACATCATCTGATTTCTACTACCAAAAAGGAATACTATTGATTTTTGTATGTTGATTTTACATCCTAGAAATTTGCTCAGCTATCTCATTTTTCTATTCATTTGTTATTGATGAAAATAATAGTTGAGTGTCATTGCTTCCATATTTTGAATCTTTTATGTAAGGTGTGTTACGAGTGGAGACTTAGGAGTCAAACTTCCTGACCCTTATGCTTATTAGCTGTATAACCTTGAACAAGATACTTGACACCTCTGAGTCACAAATATTTTCATCTGAATTATGGAGCTAATGATAGGACTTCCTCATAGGTTCTTTTGATTATTAAATAATTTAATGCATATAAAAAACTAAAACAACGTTGGTAAATTATTACTGCTTTGTTGAATTTAATAGCAGCAAAGACAGGCATTCTTGCTTTATTCTAAGGCTTAGATAGTACAGTTCTAAGTCTTCTCCATTGGGTCCAATGATCAGTGTTGGGTTTTGGTAGGTAATCTTTTCTGGATCAAGGAAGTCCCATTTTATTCCTAGCTATCTGATAGTTTTTATCTGATACATTTTAATATCTATATTTATTAATACTTTCTTAAATGCCAACACAGGCTTCTGAAGCATAGCAGATTAATTATTATACTTACATAATAAAAAGCACACTAGTCCCCTTTGTTTCAATTCTTAACTCTTGAAGGTGACATGATAAGAACTATATATTTTCCAACATGTAGGGGACCTTCTATAGGCAAGGAACCTTGAAAATACATCTCTGGATGCTTACATGCATGCTTTCCCACTTTCTTTGAGAGCATCTCCTTGCTATCTTATTGAGAAGAATCCTGGATCCTTACTTTCTGGAATGTAAATAAATTTAAGGAAAAGGGAAGAAAGGTATCTCCAGCTTTACAGTCCAGCAATGTTTCCATGTCTTCCAGTTACATCATCCCTTTGAGATAAACACATACTTGCAGGGAAGTAAATCTCCCTGGAGTGCTCTCTTGCTAGTCAGTCACAAATTGACTTATAAAGATTGCTCTTTTAACCCAGGTCCCAAACCTTAGTTAAATTTTCTCAGAAAAACCCTAACTGTGCAGAAATTACATTATCATAAATAGATATTGAACCCACTTTACCATAAGTAGAAATTGTAACTTTATCAAATGCCTTTTAAGTATTTCCCTCACATTATCATCAATAGATATGAAACTTTCAAATGCTTTTTCTACAAGTATTTAGAAGGTCATATAAATTTTTGCCTTTCCTATGAATAGGTAGTAAACCATATCAATAGATTTTTCAATTTTAAACCATCTTGCATGGCCTTCTTGACATAAATCTTACTTGATCTTGTTATAACATACCATTAGGCATTTCTAGCTAACATTTTATATAGATTTGATATCTCTATTTCAATAAGTAAAAATGGCCAATAATTAGCTTTTCTTATATTGTCTCATCTGGTTTTGAAGATTTGACTACATTTCAAATGATTTGAGCAACTGTATTTTTTAATTTGTAAAACAATATGTTTGAGAGAAAAATGATCTACTTATTGAAAATTGGGTAAGGCCTCCTTATAAAACTATGTCTAGTACTTTTAAGGGGTGGAGAAATAGTGTGGTTCTTGTTATAATTTAAAATAATCTAATAGAAATTATTCCATTGAACTCTTCTATGTTTAATTAAAATGTGTATACCTTCTTTGGCCAATACTGAGAAGCATAATACTTTTCCAGAAATGTATGTTTTCTTAAAATTCCCAAATTTGCTGGCATTCATCTGTGAATTGAAATATTTTTATCTGCAGCTGTTTTCCTTTCTGATTCCATATTTTTTTCCCAATCAGTCTTGCCAGAAATCTGCCAATCTTTTTAGTTTTCTTACATTAATAATTGTTGGTCTTGCTAATCATTTATTTAGATATTCTTCTCTAGATAGGGTGATTTATGCCTTTTATATTTATTTTTTTTAATTCCTACTTCTTTAGGTTTATATTTATCATCCATTTCTATCTTCTTGAGAAAAAAGCTTATCTAATTTTTATTCCTTGTTATATTCTGATAAATACACTAAGCTACAAATTTATCTTAACAGTGATGTAAGTTGCTTTGGACTGATTTCGTTATACAGTATATTGTAATTCAGTGTAAAGCATTTTTTAAGGTCTTTTAGAATTTGGGCTCAAAAATTGTTTAGATGTATTTTTTTAAATTCTTTAGTCATATAATTTTTTAAGTTTCCAAAGACTTAACTGGGTGTATGAAATAATGCAGTAATAAGATATACAAGAGTATTTGTAAATGTGATACATTTTTGTTTGTTAGAGGATCTTAACATAGATTCCGTTAAGAATGCATCAACTGAAAGCTAAATTACAATTTCACTTTCAAATTAATTGAAAAGATGGTGGGTCCATGAGCAAATCAGTTTGAAATAGGAGATTATCTTTCCTTTTTTCCAAATAGCTGAGAGAGGAAATAATACCCTACTTCGGCCACCAAAATCCTAGGACAATGACAAAAATGGTCTGGTTAACTTTTACATAGGTGCCAGATACTTCAATAAACATTTATTTGAAGAATGTTAAGGCATTTCTGTTTGTTTTTTCATATATAAAACAAAGGGTATTGACTAGATTAGTGCTAAAGTAGTTGGTAGTGACTTAAGCCAATCCACCAGGAGATAAGAAATCTACATCTCAGAATCTAAATAAAGCAGTACTTACTTGATCAAGGAAGCTTTCCTTTTCATTTAGGAAAAAAAAATAATAGTGTGATCAGTGGAGATGATTTCTAGTTTCCCTTTTACCTCTAAGTATGATGATTTGATTGATAGTAGTTTGTGAGGCTTTCTAATTTTATAAAAAGTTCTAAATGTCAGAAGTTTTGCTATAATTTGCATAGTCCTTATTGCATAAAAGCTGTTCTTGTTAATTTTTTCAGATTTCTTAAAGTGCTTTGATTCTTTATAGGTTGTCATCGTTAAAAATTTTGTTTCTTTCAGTCTTTCACATATCAATGCTGTCATCATCATGTATGTCATCTTTGCAGAAGGGGAAAGCAGGGAGGAGACCTAAATTAGACTAAAGTAGAGACAATGAAGTGCATTATCATTTCTGTGCCCTGATGGCACAGGGAAGGCAGTTGCAAGAACATTAGATTAGTTGATAAATTAAAGAACCTGGAAAATCGGCACATCTCTATTTTGCTTAACTAACTACATTGTTCTAAGTGTTTCCTGGGGATGTGTATAAGGAAAGGAATTTTGTCCTCAACATATCTTCACCTATAACCTTCTGAATTCCCATTTCCTTCCTCTTATACAAGTTGAATAGTTGGTATTTTTCTTCTCAATCCAAACCTCTTAGTTTAAACGTCTGTCACATTACAATCTTCTGTTGGAAAGAATTGGAGTCAACATATGATTACACCATGTTTACCACCAAAGTAAGTGTAGTTGATGTATGTTTTAGTGCAAGATATTTTTTAAATATTCCTTCAAACCCTATTCAGCCAACTCACTGGCCTGCAAATTACCCTAGGAACTATTTTAAATGCTGGAAATAATTCTATAGAAATAGCATAGAATAATTCTCATTGATTATTCAATGGGGTTGGAGAAGAAAACTCCACAGATGACAGTGCTATGAAACTGCTAATCATGATTTTTGAAAGGACTTCATATACTTCATTCCTTAGCCCAACTACATATCCAGTTCTTAAACCAATCAGTAACACCCTATCAAGCTTGCCAACACATGATTAGACCCAGTTAGTAACTCACTTTTCAAAGCAACTTGTTTCAACTTTAGAGAATGCAGAGAAATCACTCCAAAATTAGTCTCATGGCAACTTTCAGAAATCGGTCGCATGTCTCTCCAGTGGAGCTATTTAAAACAAATTCAATTCACTTCACCCAAGATGGTCTTTCAAATATTTCAAGCAAATGCCCTTCTAAGAGACCCTATTCCAGGCCCAACACTTCATTCCTCAATCTATTTTCTTGTGGCAGTTTCTAATTACTCTCACTAGTCCTGTCCTTGCCCCCTGAACACGTTACAGCAGAGCTGCTTTTGTTGTTGCCGTTGTTGTTTTTAATTGAGATGGAGTTTCGCTCTTGTTGCCCAGGCTGGAGTGCAATGGTGAGATCTCAGCTCACTGTAACCTCTGCCCGCAGGGTTCAAGTGATTCTCCTGCCTCAGCCTCCTATGTAGCTGGGATTACAGGCATGCACCACCGCACACAGCTAATTTTGTAATTTTAGTAGAGACAGGGTTTCTCCACCTTGGCCAGGCTGGTCTCAAACTCCCGACCTCAGATGATCCCCCCACTTCTGCCTCCTAAAGTGCTGGGATTACAGGTATGAGCCACTGCGCCCGGCCCAGAACTGCTTTTAAAAGCCATCCCTGAAAAAGGCAAAATCCTTCATATGAAATCTCAGAAACTAGGAGATCAAAACTATTTTCTGTCACTCTAGATGCTGTGTTTCAAATAAATGCATTTTTACTATTTGCTATTTAAACTATTTTTTGTGGAATCTATATCACAAAATAGCCCACTTTTAATTTGAACAACCTAAAATTTTTTAATTGACATGCCATGTTTTACAAATTTATACTTGCTGCCAACTCTTGGCCCTAACAGAAGAATCTTCTATTGATCACTAGAAATATCCATCCTATTGGAATTGATTTATTGTCACCACTTACCACCAGGTTTTATTTTGATTCTCACATCATTTGTAGTCACTGCTCATCTCTGCTCTGTGCCACCCCTGTATTCATCCACATCATCCATGAAGCAAGACAAGGCTAGAGCTATGCCACTGACAATAAGATTGTCCTCCAGGCTGGTGTGTGTTCATTGATTGAGCAGTGCTGGCTAGTATCCTCAAAGCTTGTTTCTTCCACCAGTTGTTAATTTCATTAGTTGTATTATCCTAGATTTCTCCACTATTTTCAGATGGACACAAGAACCTCTTTCCTAACATTTTGGTCCAAATATTCTAAGCTTATCATTTTATCCTGACATACCTTCCTATGGCAAATGAGGCCAGTGTGACCTAATGTGGTCCCCTAACCTTTGATGTTTTTGGTACATGCTGTTTTTCACTCAAGGTGTACTGAACCATCCTTTTAATAGTCTATCCTAGAATCTTGCCCAAATTTAATGATAAAAATCAATCCATCAACATCAGGCATGCCTAGACTCTTCCCATGTTTCTTACAGAGTTTAATATATTTTACTATAATTGTTTATAGATATGTTACAAAAGGCAAGAACTGTATCTAAGGATAGTACCTGGCATATGAAATATCTGTTGAATGAATACATTAAAATCCTTCATTCATTTTTTAGCAATTAAAATTAAAGGCATTGCAAGGATTTTAGATAATAGGTATGCTATACAGACTCTAAGATGACCCCCATGATTCTGCCTTCTGATATTTATACCTTTGATTATCCCTCCTTCTGAGTGTGAGTAGGACCTGTGCCTTGCTTTTAACTAGTTGAATACAGCAAAGATGATTGTATGCATGGGGTTATAAGTAATGCTCATCTTGGGAACTGAGTCCTTCCTTGCTGGTTTTGAAACAGTGAGAAGTCATGTTGCAAAGAAATACATGGCCAAGAAACTGAGGGCAGCCCCACATCAGCAGTCAGCAAAAAATCAAGGCTCTCAATCCGACTACCCATAAGAAACTAAATGTTGCCAAAAAGTACGTGAGCTTGGAAGTAAATGCTTCTTCAGTCAAGCCTCAGGTGACACTATAGACCACTGACCCCTTAATTTGAGCCTTAGTAAGACTCACTAGCCATGCCTGGACTTCTGACCCACAGAAGCTACATATCCAAATGATCTAGAAAGCTTTATAAATATATACATGTTCCAACCTCAAACTTCAACTATTTTGAGGAAAAAAAAAAAAAAAGCCTTGCGGAAATAAAATTATATGGGAGTAGGTAAACAAAACAAAACAAAAAGATCTTCTAAATGAATCAAAAGGGCTAGAAAGACATGCTTTCAGAAATGGCCACAAAGGATGTTGAGGATATAATTTGTACATTGTACACATTGTGTGTTCAGATTTTACTTTTCCTTAAAGATTCCTTCAGCAGGCTGTGTTGACGTATGGCTATCAGTATTCCACTGACAGAGAGATCTCCACATTTTTGCTATTTTGTTCACATTTGTCTTAAGAATCTTGGTTTCCCTGGGGCTATCTGTGACCTCTTAGTCTTGATTCTAGAACCACCTTTCTTATCTGAGATGATGGATTTTGAGTGCATCTAGGCCATCTCTGCTTATCATGTAATATCCTTGCCTTAGGTATGCACCTGCCTTTCTTGTAAAACAATCTTCTCTGCGCCTTCTCTTAGGTCCCTTTTATATGCCCCTATTTTTAAACAATATCTATGCTATACATGGTAACTCCTCACCACCTCAACCCATATTTTTAAATGAGTACTCTGGGAAAACCTCTTTACTATCCTGAAGCAAGAGCCTCTGAAGTTACACTGAGAAAAGTTTCAGTTATACCAATGTCTATTGCTACAGGGGTACATTTTTCACTTAATTTCTCTGATATCTGCTCTCTCAGCTACCCTGAAGCAGATAAGCTATTCTATTAACAAACAGAGCAGGCTACATCTTCCCAGTTATCTCTAAACTGAACTATATTTCTACTAATTAAATTGGACACCCTCTATGGAAGATCAGAGCCTAAACTTGAGGCTTCCTTCTAAATTTGTATTCACTCTTTCCCTTTAAATCTACCCATTAGCAGGCCTTGAAACTAAGATGTCCCCATCAAACCTCTGCTCCTTCTCGTTGTCCAATGGCTTATATATGCCCCAAAGTTGTGGTTAGACCAAAGTTTATCTATGAAAGGATATATTCAGTACATCACCTTTTTTCGGATAGTTCTAACTTTTGCTTTAAATAGACTTTTGGCAAACTTTCTAACTTTCCTTTATCTCTCCATTTCTATTGGGAAGGGAAAACTGCTTTCTGCTGCTGATGGTTTAAAAAATAATAATTTCTTATTAAAAACAGCATGTATAGCTAAATGCACCACATTTTAGAACAGCTTACCAGGCCAAATATATAACAATAATCTTACAACAGGTAAAAGTAAGTTACAGGTTAGATTTGCATTTCAAATAAGATCATTTAACAAGTTAAAGCCTTCCAATCCAAGACTATGGAGGATGTAAAGTATACACACCCTTTGCCAACACAATAACAATGAGCCCTTGAACTACTAGCCTATGCACATTCCCAGCATTTGCTGAAAAAACAGGCATGCATTAAGAGTAAGTGGGAACACGAGGATTTGCATCCCTTGGTTCCCCTTCTCCATCCCTCAGGTGACCCCAAGAGTCACATCGCTGATAGCATTTCTATCACAATAAGACTGCTTCTGCTTCGTGAATGTGACCTACATGGAAAAAGTTAGAAATCTGTACCCTAATAGCAAAACAAATCCAATTATGTACCAGCAATTTTAATGCCTTTCCAAGATTGAAGTGGCTCACTAAACCTCAGACAGTAAGGATCCAGGGAACGTGTTTATTTATTTATGCCATGCCTTCCTCTAAATAGGATTTGAGGCAGCTCAGTGAGCATGTTAATAATGCTTATTCTCAAAACCCTATTTACTGTGTTGTGCTGCAGAAGATATCATTACCCCTGTTTGCTCTTAGAAAACCTGACTCTTGGGAGGGTAGTTTATTTGTGGAATTTTCTGAAATTCAGAAGGGATCTTGAAGGCTGACTTAAAAAAAAAAAAAAAGAAAGAAAAGAAAAACTCCCCTGGGATATGTGAGAAGAAGGGAAGAAAATAACCCAAATATTGGGGTGGAACCACCCTGGGAGGGGAGGGCAAGAGGAACCGACAAGGATAGTGCTGATGATAGAGGTCGATGCGCACAGGGGATCGTAGTCTGGAAATGGGACTTGGAAAACTATTGAAGAATTATGCTCCTCACACCAGAGGATGTTGCCTATGTTTTGGATTGTTAATTTTTTCTTCTCGGTATTTGTGATCAGGGCACTGTGAACTTTGGAAACTTCTGCTGCCTAGAAATGAGAATTTACCATGCTTCTGGGTGGGAATTCAGGTGGAGAGAGAAAAGGCATTGCTGAGGGCTCACAGGCATCAGTTACTGTGCTTAGTATTCTGCATATAGAGTTTCAACAGATTGCATTAAGAAATCTGCAAGATTGGAGTTATTGTTCCCCTTTCGTAGATGAGGAAACTGATGCAGAGAGAGAGAACTAATTCATCAGAGGCAGCTAATAAGTGACAAAACTGAAAGTAGAATCTGGATCTATATGAGACCTTTGTGTAAGAGAAAAACTTCTGAGTGATTTCTTACACTGTGCTCAGCATATAGTAGGCACAAGGTTATAGTGTCTGCTTGTAAAATTGACACAAAAATATAAAAACAAGCCATTCAATAGATATTGACTAAGTGCCTACTATGTGCCAGACACTATGAATCAACGTAGGATAAATTCTACACTGAAATTACAATTAGAATGTAAATCAGCTTTAATCTATGAAAATGAAATCAGGCCAGCAGGGAGGCTATCAAATGAGACTATTAAAATACATCCTGTAAGAGGAAGAGCAAGCAGGAAAAATGAGGTGAAGACAGGTTGAGATAACGTAATTTTAAATTCGCTCCTGTTCTCCTGAAATACTTTTAAGATTTTACTGCAGAATTACACAGTCAACAGGAATATGTCATTTTTAAGACTTTCTCACTCAGGTCAGTGCATGAATAATAATACTTTTTTTAAGTATATGGCTATTCATTAAACCATTGACCACTTTCAGCCTATTGAGTACATAAGTATTTTAAAAATTACTTTAATACATATTTACCCAATAGACCAGGAAAGTTATTTTGGTACATGATGTGCATTTTAAAAGCTGCCTACACAAGGAGTTATCTGATCTAAGCTAGAGTCTGCTGCTAACTACATAATATGCATTTTTAAGAACAACCTAATTATGGGCTTACCCAAGAGAACAAAGTTAATACTGAGGGTCAATAGTTATTACCTTCCTTTACCATCTTTTATTCTTTTCTCTCAAATAAAATGGGAGGAAAAGTTTATGTCTGCTCTCTTATCTATTTTCTCTTGACAACTCATGTTCCAACATTTTTCTCACCCCTACCTTCAAACAAAAATAAATAAGGGAAGGAAGGAAAGAAGGGAGGGAGGAAGAGAGGGAGGGAGGGAGGGTAGAAAGGAGGAAAGAGAGCAGAGAAGGGTGGGAAGAAGGAAGGAGAGCAAGACAAAAAAAAGAAAAACCCATATAATTAAAATTAAGTGCCTGGCTTATAACAAATATGAAAGATCAAAAGTTCATCCCTTAATTTACATTATTTTCTCTGAAAGATCAAACGTCCATTCCTCAATTTATATTATTTTCTCTTTTCTAATAGTTTAACTTATGCTCCTTATTTTCAAAATTATACAGTGTCCTCTGTTTATTTTATTGGAAACGTTACCTTTCCCCTTTTCCCTTGGTAAGACATAATTGTATAGGTTCGTTTCTTTACTTGTACAAAACAAAGATTCTGTGTTCTCTAAGCCATTGAGTCTGTTTCCATTGGTACAATGTAAAGGGTTTCTCAGCAGAAAATCCATTCCTGTGCATACAAATATAAAATCAAAAACTGTATTTCCTGCTGGGCACAGTGACTGACGCCTGTAATCCCAGCACTTTGCGGAGGCAACGCAGATGGATCACTTGAGGTCAGGCATTTGAGACCAACCTGATCAACATCATGAAACACTGACTATACAAAAAATACAAAAATTATCCAGGCATGGTGGCATGTGCCTCTAATCCCAGCCACTCAGGAGGCTGAGGCAGGATAATCCCTCAAACCCAGGAAACAGAGATTGCAATGAGCCAAGACTGCACCACTGCACTCCCACCTGGGCAACAGAGTGCAACACCATCTCAGAAAAAAAAAAACAAAAAAAGCACAACTGCATTTTCAACAGGTAGACTGACTGACTTACTAGTTTCTCTGCTCAGTGTCCTTATTTTACCACACTGGCAGTAGCAATACCACCCCACCTTTGAGGGGGACCTAATAGACCAACAGAACAAGGTTGGCAGTTTCTCCATTGGGATGACAATCGCCCTTCATTTTTGGCGATACATAACCACCCGATTAGCTTTAATGAATACAGCCAAAATGGAAATACCACCTCATATTTAAGTAGTAGATATCAGATCCTTATGAAACGGTAAGTTATATCTGTGAATACAGATGGTTACCATATACACTACTCACAAATGTTATCCTCTATCACTCTCAACTGTGACAGCAGAATTAAGGGTGATACTTATTTTATTTAAAAACAATCATTTTGAATAATGGTTTACTTCCTGTCTTTACCTCCACTTCCCCATCACTTAAATCAATTACATTCTGTCTCCAAAAACACTCACAGAAATCTTTCACTAGTTCTAACTGAATCTTAAGACTTATCTTCCTATTCTAAATGTGTTTATTTTCATCAGTCTAGTAAGATGCATTCAGGTTTAAAGGTGAATTAAAAATACCAGAGTCAAGGTTATTTTTTAATTCATCTCGATAATTTATCATTTTTATGCTTTATATTTTAATCATTGTTGTGTACCTGAAGAATACCTAGAGATGCAAAAGCTGGTGGGAATTTCTTAAATAAACTCGGGAATTTTATAGAGGAAGGACGAAGTCTTATAAGAAGCTAAGTTGATTTTAATTAAAGAAAAGTTTGTTTACTCTCAGCACAGTAATTAAAATATAATTAATATTTAAAGAAACAATTCTAATACAAAAAAAAATGTCTGAAATTCTCCATGACTATGCTAACGAGCCAAATGACTCCACCTTAATGTACCCATGTTGCCTACTCTCTGGATGACAAGAATAACCTATATAATTATATACATTTTATAAACATAAAGTCATTATTTTGTATTTAATGGGTACAGATATATAGCAAAAAAAAAACTAGATAAAATTTTAAAATAATGTACTCCATTATACATCTAAACTAGCAAGATTCTGATTCCACCATTTCTTGATTACATATTACACAGATTAGTTTTTTATAGACATACCATTCCCTAACAGTAGTAAACTCTACAAGGGGATCAGATTTACTTTCTCATTTAGTAATAGATCCAAGATGCAGGCTAAAAGTTAGACCAAACTGGAAACTTTAAAGTCTTCAGGCTGCTTGATGTGTTTGTCATTTTTTTAAGTCTTTGAGAAATACACCAATACCTGTTGATTTACAGGCATATTCTCCTTTGTTTCTAATAAGTTTTAAAATAATTTTTGCATTTTTATCAAATTAATTTGAGCCATAGTTGAACTCAGTTTGACAAAGGAGACACATCAGAATCTATGTGAGTACATTTTCTTTCACCATCTGGTTGAACTGGTATTAGGGCAGCCTTTCTTCTCCGTCCTCTATATACAAACTATGCCTTCAGGAATCAGGTTAGATTCTGTTGCAAGCATATTTATAAACCCTGTAGTCCACATTCAGATTCATCTGTTCCTTTCTTGGCACAGGTCAGCCACCTATATAAAATGGCAATTATGATACTAACCACTTTCTTCATTTTGGTCATTGATTTTAAACTAGACTTCAAAGTGAGAACCAGATGTAGATGCAAAGTTCATTACCTATCTGGCTACCACTTTCCCAGACAAATGACCTATTGACTAACCCCTATGGGTAAATTCCCATCAACAGCTTCAAATTCCACATAACCTGGAAGGACATTAAATCTATTCATTTCTGTCTTGTTTTAGTGTCCAAGTAGATGAAGCAGGATTTAGAAACTTGATTAGATGAATCATCATTGGTTATGAGATCAGTTTTATTATTTATTTGGTAGAATTTGCATAACACATTAAGTTTGGTAATTAATAGAATTATGAATGGTAATTTGGGCTGTTGAGATTTTCTGTTTGGTCATGGATAGTTAAAACTACTTGGTTAAAAGATTTCATAAGCTTCTATATGTAGATTCTAAAACAAAAGTTGATTCTTTATGTATTTAGTACCTATTACTGCATATTCAGTTTTCCACTCATATCCCCAAATCAAAATCTTGCCAGAAAATTAGAACAAAGAATATTTTGAATTCTCTTTGGAAGAAAGTAAGATTTTGGAAAAAGGTGAGTTTCAGCTAGCCTCTCAGCATTTCTGGGATTGCTGTTTGTGTATTTTCTTACTTCTGACAAGATCCCTAATACTGACAACTAGAATTGTTTCAAGCAAGATGGTGCAATTCAGCTTTGCATGCTTTTTTCTAGATCTGCTAGTATGATAGTAACTGATTCTCTTTTGCATAGTTCTTGAGGCAAAATTTCTAGATTAGTGGAATTGGATTTGATACCTCACAAAGGGTTGAGGGAAGATAAGAACTAAAGAGCAGTTCACTGCGTCTTAGGTCAAAGAAACCCTGAATTAAATGAGGAAAAGAAGGAAAAAGAGGTTCATAGCTCAGACTCCAAAATAGAGGAGAGTGAATGTATTAAGGTTCAAAGGTTATAACCTGACAACAACCTAATATGGCAGTGTTATAACGGAAAGGGATCTAATCTATAAATTGTACTTCTACCTCTGTGTCTATCCCACTGTGTGATCTTGGGACTCGATTTTCTAATCTATAAAATGAGAATATTGAAGTGCTTGGTCTATAAGTGCCATTCTAGCTGTAAAGTTATCTAATCTGACCTGAAACAGGAGACTGAGTCAAATTCTGGAGTAGGTAAAATTTCTGGCCTACAACCTCCCTACCAGTCTACATTTCCTTTCTCTTAACACATTTCCTGGTGATCTCTCCAACCTCCAGGTTTTATCTGGGATAAATATTTTCCCTCTTGGGGGAGTCAAACTGTCTGGCAATTAATGGAATGTAGTTGACTAATAATACAGATGTTAGCTGATAATGGCTAAATTAATGACCCTTTCTATAAGTAATAGCATTTTAAACATAAATGGATTCTCAAAGACTAAAACACTATGACCCAAAAGACTGAAATTGTAATGATGAACTGAGAGGAAGTAGACTTAATCTTTTGTGCATAAGCAATCATCTACCCTGCTTACTCATAAAGTGGTCCTGATTGCTTTGTCTACAGTGAGAAGTTCAACATAGGAGTTGAAACAATGCTATAGTTTGGTGGTTATTAGCACAGACATTGAAAGCAGAGTTGGATTTGAGTCCCTGCTGTATCATTTCATAACTGCTTGAGTTTAAACAAGTTACTAAGCTATCTAATCTTAAGTTTTCTTATCTAAAAAATAGGATAATAATGCCTATATCCCAGAATTAAAGAATTATGACAGTATATTTGGCACATAGTACACATGTAAAAATTGCTTATTATCATTATTATTACCACTTATCTGGGAATATTAGTGATGAGCCTGTTTAAAAATCAAATGATGTTATTTTCACTTCCACATGGAGACCCATAGCAAGCTTTGCTATTTTATAAAATGAATATACAATATAAGAACTCTGACTAAAATAATGACACTGGCTCAGCATCAGCAAATCAGTCTGGTTATTTTATAGTTACATTTACATAATTAATTGGCTGAATATCACTTTTTCTTGTAAAATCCAACATTTCTTTTTTTTTTATGACGTACTTTTTTTAAGTTATTCTCAAAGTTTCATGCATGACTCTTCACCTACACATAAGCAAATCATAAAACAGGGTGTGATAAAATCAGTGGTGGAAGAGCCGAAGGTTCATATGAGTGAGGATGATCCCCTGTTCATCGCAGGCCTCAGTCACAACTTTGCCAGCAGCAGAGCCGGAGGAGCCGCGATGTATGCCCCTCCGCTCCTTTCAGCTCTGCCTACATGATCTCTGAAAGGGAAGAGGGCATCAGAGCTGACAGAAACTTCACTCAGTTTGTCAACCCATTCCTTCTTCTCTGCCTCAGTGAGTAATTCAGGGACTTCCTCAAACAGGGCCTTCCACTTTATCAAATCTTCATCCTCGCCAATGGTTCCAGTCACGTATTGATCGATGGCATTGGAGATTTCTGCTCTCTTCACTCCCATTTTAAACTTCATCGAGAGCACTAGTGGATAGTGTCTAAGTCACCAGTAGTTTGCCTTATCTCCTGCAAGGCGGGTGCTGTGTATATGAGGCTACTGTCTGGCTCCAATGCTGATAACCTGCCTGTTCTTGGCGTAGCATGTGGAATTGGACTGAGTGTACTTGACAGCAATGGTGGCTGCGAAGAGGTCTCGAGGGTGGACTCTGGCAGATCTTTATTCTTTGTGACAACATTGCTAAATAATGACTTGTCAACGACACCATTATTTCTCTTCTGGCTTAAATGAAGACCGAAGAGAGTTCAAACTTCATTTTCATCTGGTTTGCAAGACTGGTCCATCTGAAGAACACTATAGTTTCCATTTTTCTTTTTGGAAAGTATTGTCAAGGCTTCTTCTTCATATCCTGGGGCAATTATACCATCAGAGACTTCTCTGGAAATAATTTTTGCAGTTGGTACATCACAAATATCAGGCAATGCCACAAAATCGCCAAATGACGACATCCTATCAGCCCCTCTTGCTCTTGCATATGCCGTTGAAATGCGTGTAAGGGTTTTATAGAGGTCAAAGACCACATAGTCTCTGGCCTCATCTTCACTGAGTGGAATTCCAACAGCGGCGCCTGCTGGGCTGACATGTTTGAAAGAGGCAGCGGCTGGAATACCTAACACCTCTTTGAGTTCCTTCACCAGCTGCCAGGCGTTCAAAGCATCGCACAGGTTTTTAAATCCAGGGGCTCCATTTAGAACTGAGATGGGAAGTTTGGGCTTCAGTGTGTACAGTTGGGCAGAGGTCTGATGAGGGTTCATTCTATACCGCAAGGGCATCTGAGATATGCCTTTGCTGTGCTGTTTCCTGAAATAATTTGAAATTGCTTCATCATATTGTGCCATATGAGTGAATGCCTTCAAGGCTAACCGGTGTCTTGTCTCCAAGGAGGTGTCCTTACTCTCAGAGCTCTGCATCTCTGTGGATGCTGCCACATAGTCCTCAGGTTTACACACCACTGTCAGTCAAGCGTGGTTTTGGGCTGCAGCTCTCAGTAAGGTTACTCCACCAATGTCAATTTGCTCCACAGCCTCCTCAATAGTTACACCTGGAGAAGCCACTGTCTTCATAAAGGGATACAGATTGCAGGCAACAACTCTTATAAGATTGAAATCAAGTCTGGCCATGTCAGCATTATCTTCTGGGATGTTGTGAGCCAGGATTCCAGCATGGACTGCAGGATGCCAAGTTTTCACACGTCCCCCCAACATTTCAGGAAATCCTGTCAACTCAGAGATATCTCTGCCTGCCAGACCAGCATCCCTGAGAGCTTTTGCATTCCCTCCAGAAGCAACCAGATTCAAACCAAGAGAGATCAGGTTTCTTGCAAATTCCACAAGGCCTGTTTTGTCAGAGACACTAAACAAAGTGAGCTGGCCAGGAGCCATGACAGCAGGCTCTGGGTCCGGGGCGAGCAGGAGGCTGCAGCGGCGACACCACCATAAAATCCAACATTTCTATGTTCAATGAGCAACCTGTAGCCCCACAAAAATGGTGGATAATTTCCCTAAGTCCTCAAAATTATCTGTCTTATTTAGATAATCTTTAAATGATAGAAATAGACTGAATTGAAATGGAAAAGGACTGACCTCATGCTATGAATCAAATAAGTACAAATGAGAAAACAATCCAAAACAGAAGCTCTCTGCATTTGCACACTTTAGTCTCTATGTCTTCTGACAACTCGATATTACTATTGTAGCATTATTTTATTGCATAAAGTTTTCTGTGTTTTATTCAGATCAATAGATTTTGTCTTTAAATTTATAGATCTTGCCTGTCCAAGAATCAAATAACTGTGGAAGTCTAGGACTGGGGAAGAGCTTCCTCCACTAATAGGGCCAAGGGGACGCCTCACAAAGTGAGCTGGCCCTCTACTCCTCTCCAGCTTTTTATCTTCAGAGTCCAGAAGGATCCCCAGACGCTGGGAATAAGCCTACTCCTATGACATTTACACCTCCATTACCAAGGCTTAAGTGAAAAGTACCAAATCTTTGAAACCCAGGTAAGATCCATCCTTTCCTCCTGTCCCAATACTGACTAGACTCTACCAGACTCTTTGGGACCAACAGGACAAATGTCATCATGCTTCTTATCAATGTTTATGTCCTTATCACCGGAAACCCAAGATTCTCTTCTCATCCTTCCCTGAACTTCCTGAACTTTCTGCTCATTTTCCCTGAGACAAATGAAACAATCAGAAGATGACTTCCAAAAGTTTTCTACTATTCACACTCACCTATTTTCTGGCTATTTTCTGCCTGTTTTCCCCTCTTTCTCTCTCATTGCTATTAACTATCTGTGTTCCTAGCTAAGATTAACTCTTAACTTTGCAATAGATATCATCATCTCTTGCTTGCCTGAGAGCATTGGTCCAGCTGATTTCCCTTCTCTCTTGTATGGTCAAGGTTACTTTTTCCAGTATCTCTCTCTCTCTTTTTTTTTTTTTTTGCTTCCACCGCTTTGTAGAAACTCCTCTCGCTCTTGTCATTGTTACCGTGACTGTATTATTACTAATCCAATAGTAAAATTCTCAATCTTCATGCTACTTAACCTATCAACAGCATCTGACACATTTCATTCTTAACTTCTCCTTGATGTGGCTTCAAAAACTCCATACTCACCTGACTTTCTTATAACTCACCCAGGTATTTATGTCAGTCTATGTGGTCATTTCTTTCTTGTTCACCAATCCCTTGATGACATAGAAACTGAGGACTGAGTTCTTGGACTGCATCTATTTTGTCTCTACATCTACTTCTTTGAATCTGACTCCCAGTCAGATTCAAGGCTTTAAATGCGGCCTCTATGCTGGTGACTCTCAGATTCAGTTTCCAGCTAGGATATAGCTTCTCAACTTCAAACTCCCACTCAACATCTCCACATGCACGTCTCATAGGCATCTTATGTGTGGCGTACTCCGACTCCCAAGTTGAACCCCCAAACTCACCAACATCCTAAGCCTTCTAAAACAGTCTATCTTAGTGAAGAACAGCTTCATTCTTCCACTTGTTCAGACCGAAAACCTTGGAGTCATGCTTTACTCCTCTTTCTCTCTGTCACACACACACACACACACACACCCCTCATCCTATTAAAAAACAAATACTACTAACTCTGCCTTCAAAATATATCCAGAGTCCCATCATGTTTCACCACGTTTGCTGCTGCTACGTTTCTGGCCCAGGTCACCATGATTTTGCCCAGAGTATTGCAATAGCCTCCTAAGATGTCTTCATGCTTCTTTCTGTGAGTTCTCAACATTGCAGTAATAGGCATCCTAGGAAAACTTACCAGTCAGAGCATATCATCCCTCTGCCAAACTCTCCAATATCTCCCATATAACTCGTTTTAGGAACCAATGTTTTTACAGTGAATGGCCTGTAAGTCCCTACAGAAGGTGTGGCTGCTGTTACCTCTCCGACCTTATCTCCTATAAACTCACACCCCTATGCTCCTGCCCCGCTGGGCATCTTGCCCCTTCTCAGACTTGCCAGATGTGCCTCCACAACAGTGTTTTCACTAGATTCCTGGGTGGCCTGGCGTGCTCTTCCCACAGACACCAACGTGACTTATGTCTTCACTTCCTCATTTATAGCCTCTGTACAGGTATCCTCCTCTCAGAAGGGTTTCCCCTGCTTGCCATATTTAAAACTGGAAGCCTTAGCCCTGACACTCTGGTCTCTTTCCCTGCTTTGCTTTTCTCTGTAGCACTTTCACCACAGAACACACTACCTGTTTTACTTACACCCTTTATTAACTCCCGCTCGCTAGTCAGATGCAAGCTTCATGAGAGTAAGGATTTTTTATTTTATTCTCTGCTCTCCCGGGTTTCTAAAGCACAGCAATTTTAAAAATAGAAAATTCTTAGATGTTTAGAAAAAAGGCAACATGATTACAGTGTTGTTATAACAATAATAATAAATTCTGTAATGCTTACTATATGTGTCAAGCACTGCTTTAATGGTTTGACTATGTCTGTCTATTCATAAAATTAAGCCATTTAACCTTCCCAATTAACCTATAAAGTACACAATACTTTTGTCTACATTTGATAAGTAAACTAAGGCCCAGAGAGGTTAATGATGAGGCTCAGGACATGCTACCCCAAATATGGCACCTTGGTATTTGAGAAAACAGCAAAAGCAGAAAGGTCACTCTCACCTTCTGCTCATCACTTCTCTCATGAAGCAGGACATAAAACCTAACTGAACTTCCCCATAAGACCCTATCCATGGAGGAAAAGAAACTTCTTATCTCTGAAGACACTGAAACCCAGGAAAGAATCTGAGCAAACAGGCTTTGCTGAGTCCCCCAGTCTATCACCATTAGATCATACTTGTCCTCCCATATTTCCCCACAACTATCAACTTTATCAAACAGCATCAAAATACACAGGCTTTTCTGTTTCTTTGGATCTTCATTTTTGAAGGCTTCTGTGCCCTGTAATACTTATATTGTATAAATTGTTATCCTTGTCTCTTGTTAATCTTTTGGTTTACAGACCTCAGCCATGAACCTAGCAACATACATTTTAAAACTCCCTCAAGATTACACTGTACATGGGAAATCAAAATTTGAATCTGGAATTTATGCTTAACTTCTCTAGGCTCTGTTTCCTTTGTTAAAATTGAGAAAAGAAGATCTTTGCAGGATTATGGCGAGAATTTTATAAAATATACTGAGAGTCTGAAGACAACAGCATAGTATCTAACTCTGGAATGTCAGTACATGGAAGCAATAATTTTGCTGCCACTGCTAAACATACAAAATAAAATTTGGTATAAGGAATCTGAAAGTATCTTTCTAAATAGAAGTGCTGTGTTAATTAGTCTCCCAATTTGTGTTTTGATTGGCAGCATCATAGTTAAGAGAGGACTTCAAAATCACACAAATGAAAATTAGCCTTTCCTGTCTATGCAAAAAAATTAATTCATTTTTCTTACTGTTTTCTTAGCTTAATGGCTGTATTACTCAAGTCTGTATCAATGCACACTTAGTCTAACAATGCAGGCACATTTTTCAAGTGAAAGGGGGTAGACTTTGTAACCACTCAGTATTTGTTTCATTTGTCCAAGCCTCTAACCTTCTCTTCATTCAAGCTTGCAGAGCTCCAATATGACGAAACCTTTAAACCCCAGGCCTGCTGACTGGCATGAGCTGTGTTCCAGTACCACAGAGGAGCAAGCAATAAGGCTCCAGAGAGGGACCCTGAAATGAAGTAGGTAGATCAATGTCCCTATTTGTGTTCCAGTGCCCCAATATACCTTCACAGCATGCGTGACTGTGTGGGGTCCCTACTGAATCTGTATTCTAGAAAACAGACTAAAAGGTCAACATGCATGTATATTTATAAAGGAATCAGTATTTGCTAATCAATGAGGGGAAATGTTTCTTCCTTCGTAGCAATTTCTCAAAGAAGAGCTTCTTAAAGAGAGCTTCTTCACTTTTTTTCTATAAAGAGCCTGCAGTCAGCCTTAGAAAACTTTTACAAATTACACTTCTGTATTTTCTGAGATACTTAGGACAAGGTGTAGTCAAACAGATAGTCTACTCATGCTACAATCTTATTACTAAGATTAAGGTGTAATATCAAGTAGTTTTTCATATTCAATAAAGAGGTGAAATGTGCATACTTGTTTTGAAGCCATATTGTATAAATTCCTTAGACTGGCAAATATTCTTTAGTTGTGAACTATGGGTGGAGCATGTCAGTTTCACATGTGACAATAATTGTCAACCACCTTTATCAGAATAGAGATTATACTGCTATACAATTCCTCTGATATTAAGATAGAGTAAAGTGATCTTCTATCTCCAGTCTCCAATCCTATAGACTTAAAACTTATTTGTCATGTTATGCAGGGTTAATTAGTTCTGAAAAGGTTTGTTTGCATGAATCATATAGAGACATCTTGAAAAATACATTAATAATGAAAACACTCTTTTTGAAAATATGAAATCACAGTTGCTTAATAGACCTCCATCTCCTTTTCAGGATATGATGTCTGATAGAATATTTCTCCAGAATCCATGTCCTTTATATCAGGTGACTCTTCCATTCACCAAACATAACACCTGCACCTGACAAAGGGATGGAATTACTGGACCACACAGCTTCTCTGCCTCTATTCATTCCACTGCATGGTTTGTTGTGATCACCACATTTCCATTTCTCAGTCAGCCCATTCTCATAACCCTTTAAAAATTCACTCTATAGATTATTTTGCATAGAGTATAGATCAAATCTTGTGAGTTCTAACAACATAGTGCAGAATCCCTCAATGCCATTAGTCACTTAATCCATGCAACACTCCCACTTCCAGGAACATCTGATTACCTCCATGATTTATGTCTTCTTGCAAAGCTTAACCACAGTAGCTGGCAATTCCTCACTTGGCCTCAGTCCCCTGCTGTTTTATTTCTTCTTCAGTTACTACTTTCAGTACTCATTCTCATCCACTACTTTACAAATTATACAAAATAAATATCTATTTAATTAAGTTGGGTTTTTCTCTTGTTATTATCTTAGTAACTCTGGATTCTAAATGTGTTTCTGAGCATAAAGTAGGCTTTAGTTTTAGACATGAGTCCCTTGGGAATTTATTGAATGGATAATTAACATCGTGTTTGGGTTAGTGGAGAAAAACTAGAATGGGTAATTTGGAGGTAAACGTAAAAATATGACAGGGATAACACCCAGTTAAGACAAAGCTAATACTAGGATGAGTCTGAGAGACTTATCAACCCAAAGAAATATGATAAAAACAACATTTAGCTTACAATACATGTAGAATGTAAACTGCAGCAGATAAATGGTGATGGGCAAGGCAACAAGGTACATGAAGCAACTATTACGTATGGACAAAAGATCAATCAATAAAGAGGATGGCTACGAGATCATAGCTGCATTTAACACTTGTAATCCAGCCACAGTGATACTCTGTCATGAGGAAAATACAGTAAGTTTAAAGATTTGCCATCTAATAAGATTTTTTTTTAGTGGAGCATATACACACTGTTGTATTAAATGATGGGTCAGTATTCAAAGCATGAGAGTTGAAATAATTTTTTTTTAGATAGCTTCACTCTATTGCCCAGGCTGGAGTGCAGTAGCACAATCTTGGCTCACTGCAAACTCCACCTCCCAGATTCAAGTGATTCTTGTGCCTCAGCCTCTCCAGTGGCTAGAATTACAGATGTGTGCCACCAAACCCAGCTAATTTTTTGTATTTAGTAGAAATGGGATTTCACCATGTTGGCCAGACTACTTCAAGACCAGGGGAAGCAGGCACACTCTTCATAAGATGGCAGGAGAAAAGAAGAGCGTGTGAGTGCAGGAAAAACTACAATTTATAAAACCATCAGATCTTGTGAGAATTTACTCACTACAAAGAGAACATCATGGGGGAAACCGCCTCCATGGTTCAATCATTTCCCTTCTTCAACATGTGGGGATTACAATTTAAGATGAGATTTGGGTGGGACACAGAGCCAAGCCATGTCAGTGCCCATGGTCAAGTCGTTTAAACTGCAAGTGCCCGGATTTCCTCATCTGCAAATGAAGATCATGACACTACCCTTGTCACAAGATTTGTGTATGTGAGTACATTAAATAAAGAAATAAATCTAAAGCATATAACAATAATAAACATTCAATAAATGCTGTTATTAGTGTTAGTCTTATTATTATTCACAAATGATTTGGAACATGTTCTCAAAGCCATAAATTGCTCTGCATCAATGCCAGCCCTCTTCTCTGACTTATCTCCATGACATAAGAAATCATTAAAAGCAATATCACATCCCTTCCAAATCTGTATGTCCAGTGGGATCTTCTAGCAGGACCAGAGGGCAGTGGAAGGATAGGGCCAATATACAAATGGTGCCCAGAAGAAAACTCCCTGCTCTTTTCCATCTCTTCAGTTTTCCAAATCAGCAGGCAAAGTATAGTATCCAAAAACATGAAGCCACTCATCTAGGAATATGGCCAGGTGCACAAAAGTGAGCACATGGTGTGCAATTAATCATGCACAGTTTTGCAGAGTTACATACATTACTATGAATTGTCAATAAGTCTGTGAATTAGGTTTTAATACCAGAATGAATTAAGGACATAAGGAAATTGTCCATAGAATCTAACATTTTCATTAAAACACAATGCAAAATATTGTCCCTAAATTTTGTTTCTGGAGCAGAACTCTTCCCAGTGGTTGCATGACAATTTGTTTAAAGAAATAAAGGCCTCTGTTGAGAAGCAAATAGGGTGGCATTAATGTATCCCAGACTAAACTTACAAAAAAATGTTTCTTATTTTCTATTTAAGTGACCTGAATTTACTATAAATAACACAAGAAGCTTCTATAACTCCTCTAAGCTATAATGCACCTAAAGTAGAAGCAGAAGATTATGGGTAATAAACAAGCTTACCAGGAAAAATGTGATGCATATCATAGCAAAACCCCCATGGCATCAAAAATAATGATGAAGCACCACATATTTGACGGGGGTGCTTCAGCAGCTGTCAAAGCAGTATGGTATATCGATACAAGCCACAGAGAAATTGTGTTTAAGTATGGTCCCCGAGCCCACTGTGCACCTAGGAGTTGTGGCAGGCACTTCAAATAGCATCTTTAATGACTATTCAAATAAAGACAGGATGATTAATGATATCCTTTCTCATTTTTTAAAATACCAAATATGAAGCCAGCCCTACAAAAATGCTTTTACCTTGCTGACTGAGAAACAATCTCTCACTATAATATACTCAGGATTGCATAATAGAAATAGTATGGCTCTGCCTTTAATTCTCTCTCTCTTTCTCTCTCTCTCTCTCTCTCTCTCTCTGTGTGTGTGTGTGTGTGTGTGTGTGTGTGTGTGTGTGTGTGAAAGAGAGAAATAGGATTAACGCCTACTTTACAAAGTCTTTGTAAGTAAAAGTAATTTGTATCCTAAGTGCTCAATAATATATATTTTCTCCAGAAATAAATGCAGTATCTACAAGCTAGCATAATGTCTAGCACAGAGTACTTCTTCAATGAATATTTGTAAAGGAAAATGAGCAAGATGATAAAAGGATAGTGAAGAGAAAGATTAGGAGGAAGAAAAGGGGGAGTACAGAAAGGAGAACTATTTGAAACATTTTCAAACACTCTGGCTAGCAGAAAAGCCAGATCTGTGTGTGTGTTACCTGGTGTAGAAGCACAAAATATGTTGATGGAAAGGTCGTAGCTATTTCCCCCACAGTTCCATGGTGAGATATTCAAGATTCAGCAGTTCTCCTAGCTGATCAGTGATAGAACTAGAATTGAATTCCAAGTAGTCTAGCTCCTAAATGTTTTGCCATACTTAGGTGAAAATGTATGCATTATATCCTATTTGATCCTTTTCTTAGAAACCCTTACCAATTTGATGTGGCATCAGAGAGCAAGACACCATATATCAATGCTAATTGCTTCTATTAGGCTGAACAATTTTCTTCTCTTCAATTGATTTCCACCATTTTTGCTCTTGTAATTTAGGAAACTTTTTCAATGCACAGTCTGCAGTCTCTTGGGTAGGAAACATTTTGATATTTCCATGAAGTACTTTACTAATCTGCCTATATCCTTCTCAGCTTCACTATTCACTGCTACCCATAATATTATTTCCAATCAGTATGTCTCTTTAATGTGTTGAACCTTTAGGGTGACTGATATGGGTTACAGAGCATTGAACTAAAGTGGATACAGAAAAAAAATATGAGTGTCATAAGTCAGTTGGCTCCATTATTCTAATGGCTTTTAAAACATGAAATTATTTTTTATCAAGGCATATTGAAAATTTGCACAGTTTAGAAGCCATTTGATTTTCTCATACTCTATATATTAACATTTAACAATGTGACAGTCTCAAAATGGCATATCGTCAACTTGAAAATCACTTTAGAAATTCTGAGGTACTAAACTAAGTGTGGGGTAGACCATATACAATTATCTTTGGAATTGTAGAGCAATGTTGGATTTCAAGGACTTAGATGACAATATCACGACCATATGACCCATATAACTGTCACATTACTTTTCTTAAAGTGTAAACTTTTCATGAAATGTATTTTATTGAAACCAAAATGTTTACAACTGAAGCTAAATTGGTGAAAAATAGTAACATCCTCTGATACGGCCTGGCTCTGTGTCCACACCCAGATCTCATTTTGAATTGTAATTTGAATAGTAACTTCCACATGTTGAGAAAGGGGCCTTCTGGGAGATGATTAGATCATGGGAGCAGTCCTGCCACTCTCATGATAGTTAGTGGGATCTTACAAGATCAAACAGTTTTATAAGGGGCTTTTCCCTGCTTCACTCTGCACTTCTCCTTCCTGCCATCATGTGAAGAAGAATGTGTTTGCTTCCCCTTCTTCCATGATTGTAAGTTTCCTGGGGCCTCCCCAGCCCTGCAGAACTGTAAGTCAATTAAACCTCTTTCCTTTATAAATTATCTTGTCTTAGGTATTTCTTCATAGCAGTGCGTGAATGAATTAATACAGTAAATTGGTGCCAGTTGGAGGGGCACTGCTGTAAAGGTACCCAAATATGTGGAAGCAGCTTTGTAGCTGCATAGCAGGCAGAGGTTGGAACAGTTTGGAGGGATCAGAAGACAGGGAGATGTGAGAAAGTTTGGAACTTCCTAGAGGCTTGTTGAATGACTTTGACCAAAATGCTGATAGTGATATGGACAATGAAGTCCAGACTGAGGTGGTCTCAGATGGAGATGAGGAACTTGTTGGGAACTGAATAAAGGTTACTGTTGCTATGTTTTAGCAAAGAGACTGGTGGCATTTTGACCCTTCCCTAGAGATCTGCAGGACTTTGAGCCTAAGAGAGATGATTTATGGTATCTGACTGAAGACATTTCTAAGCAGCAAGGCATTCAAGATGTGATGTGGGTGCTATTAAAAGCATTCAGTTTTATGTATTCACAAAGATATGATTTGGAATTGGAACTTGTGTCTAAAAGGGAAGCAAAGCATAAAAATTTGAAAAAATTGCAGCCTTATGATGTGATAGAAGAGAAAAGCCTGTTTTCTGAGGAGAAATTCAATCTGACTGCAGAAATTTGCATAGGTAATGAGAAGTCAAATGTTAATTGCCAAGACAATGGGAAAAACATTTCCAGGGCATGTCAGAGACATTCCCAGTAGCCCCCAGACCCAGAGGCCTAGAAGGAAAAAATGGTTAGGTGGGCCAGGTCCCAGGGCCTCCCTGCTGTGTGCAGCCAGCCTAGAGACTTAGTGACCTGCATTCCAGCTGCTCTAGCAAGCGCTAAAAGGGGCCAAGGTACAGTTCAGACCATGGCTTCAGAGGGTGCAAGCCCCAACCCTTGGCAGCTTCCATGGGGTGTTGAGCCTGCAGGTGCACAGAAGTCAAGAATTAAGGTTTAAGAAACTCCACCTAGATTTCAGAGGATGTTTGGAAGTCTCTGCATGTTCAGGCAGAAGTTTGCTGCAGGGTTAGGACCCTCATGGAGAACTTCTGCTAAGGCAGTACAAAGGGAAAATGTGAGGTTGGAGACCTCACACAGAGTCCCCACTGGGGCACTGCCTACTGGAGCTGTGAGAAACAGTCTACCATCCTCCAGACACCAGAATGGTAGTGCCCCAGCAGCTTGCACCATGCACCTAGAAAAGCTACAGACACTCAATCCCAGCCCTTGAAAACAGAGTAGTGCAGGGTGGGGGGCTGTATGCTGCAAAGCCACAGAGGTGGAGCTACCCAATGCTGTGGGAGCCCATCTCTTGCATCAGTGTGTCCAGGATATAAGACATGGAGGCAAAAGAGATTATTTTGGAGCTTTAAGGTTGAATTTCTGCCTCATTGGATTTTAGACTTTCATGGAGCCTGAGCCCCTTTGTTTTGGCCAATTTTTCCATTTGGAATGGACATATTTACCCAATGACTGTGCCTCCATTGTATCTAGAAAGTAACTAACTTTGCTTTTGATTTTATAGGCTCATAGGCAGAGGGACTTGCCCTGTCTCAGATGAGACTATGGACTTGGAATTTTGGTTTAATGCTGAAATGAGTTAAGACTTTGGGGAACTGCTGGGAATGCACAACTGTGTTTTGAAATATAAGAAAGATGAGACTTGGGAGGGGCCAGGGGAAAAATGATATGGTCTGGCTCTGTGTCCCCACACAAATCTCATCTTGAATTGCAGTCTAAATTGTAATCCCCATATGTTGTGGGAGGGACCTCATGGGAGGTGATTATATCATGAGGGCCATCTCCCCATGCTGTTCTCATGATAGTGAGTCATTTTTCACAAGATTTGATCATTTTATAAGGGGCCTTTCCTCACTTCACTCTACACTTCTTCTTGCTGCCATGTTAAGAGGGACATATTTCCTTCCCCTTCCACCATGATTGTAAGTTGGAATCCTTATAATCATGGTGGAAGGGGAAGCAAACAGTCCCAGGAGGCCTCCCTATCTCTGCTGAACTATAAATCAATTAAACCTCTTTTCTTAATAAGTTACCCAGTCTTGGGTATTTCTTCACAGCAGAGTGAGAATGGACTCATACATCCTATAATCTAACTCCTTAGTATTTAGTCATCCTGCATGATTCAGGTTTTTATTCTGATATATCTGTCCCTTCAAAGTGAGACTTACCAACTATAGTCACTCTACAGTGTGATTTGATAACTGTATATTGTATACATTTATTTAAATATTCCCTTAACCAACAAATAGGCACAATTATGTGTCAATTAAAATCAATAATAAAAGAAAAAAAATATAGTAAGATTTGCCAAAATACCTCACTTTTTATGAGTCCAAGAAATTGAACCTCCCTCTTGTCATTGAAAATAAGACCATTTACATTCTTCTAGAAAACAGAACTAAGGGACACACAGAAACTCAAAAGGTCAAATTGGAGAATAATAGATAAAATTTAAGTTAGGAAAAAGAATGATGAAAGTGAAAGACTGATTTTTAAAATGATAAGGTTAAAATAAAGAGATGTTAGTATATTTTTACATGTATAAGCAGAAGTAAATTAGAATACATAGAATACAAATTAAGACGGGAATATTTTGCAAACAAACCACTGCTAAACCACCAATTTTATCACTCCTGTGAACCACCTTGAAAAATTCCCACTCAAAACCTTGTGCTTTACAACATTTGCAATAGATCTGTCCATTCCTAGGAGTTCTTCATACCAACAGTAGTGCACAAATTTAAGAAGCCAGAACATTTATTTGATCTTTGGCAAACTGATGACCAGCTGATCCTTTCTTGCCTACACTTCTTATATTTTTAAGCCAACACATAATATAAGCCCTCTAGTCATCTATGTTCCCCATACATTCATCCCAATTCTGATACGCACTTGTCATTTATGACACTGTCTTTCACTACTCATCTCCAATCCCATCACACAACCTGACAGCGATTTTTCTGGCTTAAAGTTTTGTTATGTAAACCCCTGAGACCTATATTATATTTTCTTCTGCAATATAACCTAGCCTATCCTGACCAATATACTCCTGAGTAACAATATCTCTTATTGAGCACTCTCAAGAACAATGTGTTCCTGTATTAATTCTTATTTGGCTCAGAATCTGGATCCCAGTTCAATCATCTCCCCTTACTTCTTTATGAGCATTTCTCATTTAAGGCTCATCTTATTAAGAATACAAACCCAATCTGGGATCCAAGATGGCCGTTTAGGAAGAGCTCAGGATGGCAGCTCCCAGTGAAAGCACAGAGGGTGAGTGGACGCCCATTTTTATTGCCCACAGACTAGGAAATTCCCAGGCGGAGGAGCTCCGTGGGTCGCAGGTGTGGCTGTGTGGGCCAGCGCGGCTGTTTGGGCAAGCGCCGCTGCTTTGCCCCGCACAGCTGCTTTGTCAGCGCCCCCGGGGCAGCAGTCCTCCATACAAAATACACAGGTCTGGGTGCCCTTTTGGCTGGCGATTGGAGCCATGGGAAGTCACCCATTCATCTGTTTAAAAAGGGGACTGAACAGGGAACCAGGACAGTAGATTCCAGGGCAAAAAAAGTGCCACGAATCTCAGTGCCACTGTTTAAGCCAGTGCAGTGAGTCACTGCATGGGAAAACACACATCCTGGTGCCTCTTCAATAGGCGACTGGAACACCAACTTAAAAAAAAAAAATGGCTCTGAGGCAGGGAGCCAGGCTATCAGGCTCGGCTGGTCCCACCCCCACAAAAGAACAGCAATCAGAAACCCTCTGGATTGAGTTTCACAGCAAGTGCAGCTGAATCTGGGACAGTTCAGCTCTGTAGGGGAGGGGCGTCTGCCATTACTGAGACAGCCCACCAATATGGAGGTAGTCAGCCAATGCTGAAGCAGCCTGCTGTTGCCAAGGCAACATGCCATTGCTGAGGCAGCTCGCCATTGCCAAGGCAACCCGCCACTACAGAGAGAATCTGCCTTAACAGATGTGGGCCACCATTGCCTAGGCAGTTCTAACTACACCTAAATAAACAAGACTGCAGGGAAGTTCACTCGGCAGCTGGGCAGAGCCCACAGCAGCTCAGCAAAGGCTCTACAGGCAGACAGTGAATAGGCTACTTCCTTGCAGGGCAGGGCAGCTCTGAAGGAAAAAAAAGAAGGCAGCGGCATAACAGAAACTCATAAATAAAGCCCTAAATCCCTGGGACAGGGCACCTGGGAACAAAAAGCGGTATATGAGTTCTGCTGCGGCAGACTTAAACGTACCTGCCCAGCAGCTCTGAATGAACAACGGAGCTCACAGCTCAGCATATGAGCTCCTATAAAGAACAGACTGTCTCCTCAAGCAGCTCCCTGACCCCTGTATATCCAAAGAGCCACCTCATAAAGGGGAGATCAGACTGACACTTGGCGGGTATCCTTCTGGGACAAAGATAGCAGAAGAAGAAAACTGGTAACAATCCTTACGGTTCTGCAGCTGCTGCAGGCAATCCCCAGGCAAGCAGGGCCTGGAGTGGACCTCAGCAGACCTACAGCAGAGAGACCAGACTGTCAGAAGGGAAACCAAGAAACAGAAATAACCTCATTATCAACAAATAGAAGGTCCACTCAGAGACCCAATCTGAAAGCCAGCAACTACAAAGACGACAGGTGGATAAATCCATAAAGATGGGAAGAACCCATCGGAAAAAGGATGAAAACACCCGAAACCAGAACACCTCTCCTCCTAAAAGGGATCAAAACTCTAAACCAGCAAGGGAACAAGGTTGGATGGAGAATGAGTGTGATGAAATGACAGAATCAGACTTCAGAAGGTGGGTAGTAAGAAACTTCTGTGAACTAAAAGAACATGTTCTAACCCGATGCAAAGAAACTATGAACCTTGAAAAAACATTTGATGAAATGCTAACAAGAATGGACAAAATAGGAAGGAATATAAGTGAAAATTGTTGTGTTGAGCTGAAAAACACAACACGAGAACTTCGCAAAGCATGCACAAGTATCAACAGCTGAATTGACCAAGCAGAAGAAAGGATATCAGAGGTCAAAGATCAACTCAATGAAATAAAACAGGAAGGCAAGAATAGAGAAAAAAGGGTAAAAAGGAATGAACAAAGTCTCCAAGAAATGTACGACTATGTGAAAAGACCTAATCTATGTTCGATAGGTGTACCTGAATGCAACGAAGAGAATGAATCCAAGCTGGAAAATACTTTTCAGGATATTATCCAGGAAAACTTCCACAACCTAGCAATACAGGCAAATATTCAAGTCCAGGAAATACAGAGAACACCACAAAGATATTCGCCAAGAAGAGCAACCCCAAGGCACGTAATTGTCAGATTCACCAGGGTTGAAATGAAGGAGAAAATACTAAGGGCAGCCAGAGAGAAAGGTTGGGTTACCAACAAAGGGAAGCCCATCAGACTCACAGCAGATCTCTCAGCAGAAACCCTACAAGCCAGAAGAGAGTGGGGGTCAATATTTAACATCCTTAAAGAAAAGAACTTTCAACCCACAATCTCCTATCCAGCCAAACTAATATTCATAAGTGAAGGAAAAATAAAATCCTTTGTGAACATGCAAGTACTCAGAGACTTCGAAACCACCAGGCCAGCTTTACAAGAGCTCCTGAAAGAGGCTCTACACATATAAAGGAACAACCAGTACCAGCCACTCCAAAAACATGCCAAATGTTAAAGAGAATCAACACAATGAAGAATCTGCATCAACTAATGTGCAAAACAGCCAACTAGCACCAAATGTTAGTATCAAATTCACACAAAGCAATATTAACCCTAAATGTAAATGGAATAAATGCCCCAATCAAAAGACACAGACTGGCAAATTGGATAAAAAGACAAAACCCATCTGTGTGCTGTATCCAGGAAACCCAGCTCACATGCAAGGATACACAAAGGCTCAAAATAAAGGGTTGGAGGAAAATTTACCAAGCAAATGGAGAGCAAAAAAAAGCAGGAGTTGCAATTCTCATCTCTGATAAATTAGACTTTAACACAACAAGGATCAAAAGAGACAAAGAAGGACATTACATAATGGTAAAAGGATCAATGCAACAAGAACAGCTAACGATCCTAAATATATATGCACCCAACACAGGAGCACACAGATACATAAGGCAAGTTGTTAATGAATTACAAAGAAACTTAGACTGCAACAGAATTATAGTGGGAGACGTTAACACCCCATTGTCAATATTAGACACATCAACCAGACAGAAAATTAACAAGGATATCCAGGACTTGAACTCAGACATAGAACAAGCAAATCTAATAGACATTTACAGAAATCTCCACCCCAAATCCACAGAATATACATTCTTCTCAGCACCACATCACACCTACTCTAAAATTGACCACATAATTGGGAGTAAATCACTCCTCAGCAAATGCAAAAGAACGGAAATCATAACAAACAGTCTCTCAGACCACAGTGCAATCAAGTTAGAACTCAAAATTCCATAGCTAACCAAAAACTGCACAGCTTCATGGAAACTGAACAACTTGCTCTTCAATGTTGACTGGATAAACAATGAAATGAAGACAGAAATAAAGATGTTCTTCAAAACCAACGAGAATGAAGACAGAACATACCAGAATCTCTGGGACACATTTAAAGCAGTCTCTAGAGGAAAATATATAGCAATAAGTGCCCACATGAGAAACAAGGAGAGATCAAAAATTGACACCCTATTGTCAAAACTGAAAGAGCTAGAGGAGCAAGATCAAAAAACTCAAAGTCTAGCAGAAGACAAGAAATAGCTAAGATCAGAGCAGAACTGAATGAGATAGAGACACAAAAATCCCTTCAAAAAATCAATAAATCCAGGAGCTGGTTTTTTGAAAACATCAACAAATTAGACAGATGACTAGCCAGATTAATAAAAAAGAAGAGAGAATAACCAAATTGATGCAATAAAAAATGATAAACAGGATATCACCACAGATTCCACAGAAATTCAAACCATCATCAGAGATTATTACAAACAACTCTATGCACATAAACCAGTAAACCTGGAAGAAATGGATAAATTCCTGGACACTTGCCTCCTGCCAAGCCTAAACCAGGAAGAACCCGAAACCCTGAACAAACCCATACAAGGTCTGAAGTTGAAGGAGCTTACCACCCAAAAAAAAGCCCAGGTCCAGATGGGTTCACAGCCAGATTCTACCAGACATACAAAGAGGAGCTGGTACCATTCCTTCTGAAACTATTCCAAACAATACAAAAAAGAGGGAATTCTTCCCAAATCATTTTATGAGAGAAACATCATCCTGATTCCAAAACACAGCAGAGACTCAACAAGAAAAGAACACTTCAGGCCAATATCCAAGATGAACATAGATGCAAAAATCTTCAATAAAATACTGACAAGCCGATTGCAACAGCACATCAAAAAGCTTATCCACCATGACCAAGTAGGCTTCATCCCGGGGATGCAAGGCTGGTTCAACATATGCAAGTCTATAAACGTAATTCACCACATAAACAGAACCAAAGACAAAAACCACATGATTATCTCAATTGATGCAGAGAAGGCCTTTGACAAAATTCAGCAGCCCTTTATGCTAAAAACCCTCAATAAGCTAGGTATTGACGGAACGTATCTCAAAATAGTAAAAGCTATTTACGACAAACCAACAGCCAATATCATACTGAATGGGCAAAAACTGGAAGCATTCCCCTTCAAATCTGGCACTAGACAAGGATGCCCTCTCTCACCACTCCTATTCAATATAGTGCTAGAAGTTCTAGCCAGAGCAATCAGGCATGAAAAAGAAATAAAGGGCATTCAAACAGGAAAGGAGGAAGTCAAATTTTCTCTGTTTGCAAACGACATGATCGTGTATCTAGAAGACCTCATCGTCTCAGCCCAAAAGCTGCTGAAATGGATAAGCAACTTCAGCAAAGTCTCAGGATACAAAATCAATGTGCAAAAATCACATGCATTCCTATAAAGCAATAACAACTTAAAGAGAGCCAAATCAAGAACAAACTTCCATTCACAATTGCCACAAAGAGAATAAAATACATAGGAATACAACTAACAAGGAACGTAAACAACCTCTTCAAGGGGAACTACAAACCACTGCTCAATGAAATAAGAGAGGACAAAAACAGATGGAGAAGCATTCCATGTTCATGGTTAGGAAGAATCAATGTCCTGAAAATGGCCATACTGCCCAAAGTAATTTACAGATTCAACGCTATTCCCATCAAGTTACCAATGACCTTCTTCACAGAACTGGAAAAAACCACCTTAAACTTCATATGGAACCAAAAGAGAGCCTGTATAGTGAAGTCAATTCTAAGCAAAAATAACAAAGTGGGAGGTATCACACTACCAGACTTAAAACTATACTACAAGTCTACAGTAATCAAAACAGCATGGTACTGGTGCCAAAACAGAGATATAGACCAAAGGAACAGAACAGAGATCTTGGAGGCAACACAACATATCTACAACCATCTGATCTTTGACAAACTAGACAGAAACAAGCAATGGGGAAAGGATTCCCTGTTCAATAAATGGTGTTGGGAAAACTGGCTAGCCATGTGCAGAAAGCAGAAACTGGACCCCTTCCTGACACCTTACACTAAAATTAACTCCAGATGGATTAAAGACAAACATAAGACCTAACACCATAAAAACCCTAGAAGAAAATCTAGGCAAAACCATTCAGGACATAGGTGTAGGCAAGGACTTCATGGCCAAAACACCAAAAGCATGGACAACAAAAGCCAAAATAGACAAATGGGACCTAATCAAACTCCACAGCTTCTGCACGGCAAAAGAAACAGTCATTAGAGTGGATTGGCAACCAACAGAATGGGAAAAAATGTTTGCACTTTGCCCATCTGACAAAGTGCTGATATCCAGAATTTACAAAGAACTAAAACAGATTTACAAGAAAAAAACAAACAAGCCCATTCAAAAGTGGGCAAAGGATGTGAACAAATACTTTACAAAAGAAGACATACATGAGGCCAACAAACATATGAAAATATGCTCATCATCACTGGTCATCAGAGAAATGCAAATCAAAACAACATTGAGATACCATCTCAAGCCAGTTAGAACGGCGATCATTAAAAAATCTGGAGACAACAGATGCTGGAGAGGATGTGGAGAAATAGGAACACTTTTACACTGTTGGCGGGAGTGTAAATTAGTTCAACCATTGTGGAAGACAGTGTGGCGATTCCTCAAAGACCTAGAAATAGAAATTCCATTTGACCCAGCAATCCCATTACTGGGTATATATCCAAAGGATTACAAATCTTTCTACTATAAGGACACATGCACACGAATGTTCGTTGCAGCACAATTTACAATAGCAAAGACCTGGAACCAACCTAAATGCCCGTCGATGATAGACTGGATAGGGAAAATGTGGCACATATACACCATGGAATATTATGCAGCCATCAAAAACGATGAGTTTGTGTCCTTTGAAGGGACATGGATGAACCTGGAAACCATCATTCTCAGCAAACTGACAGAAGAGCAGAAGATCAAACACCGCATGTTCTCACTCATAGGTGGGTGTTGAACAATGAGAACACATGGACACAGGGAGGGGAGCACTACACACTGGGGTCAGTTGGGGGGAAACAGGGGTGGGATGGTGGGGGTTGGGAAGTTGGTGAGAGATAGCAAGGGGAGAGATGCCAGATGTAGGTGATGGGGAGGAAGGCAGCAAATCACACTGCCACATGTGTACCTATGCAACAATTTTGCATGTTCTTCACATGTACCCCAAAACCTAAAATGCAATAAAATAAATGGGAAAAAAAAAAGAAAATGACTTTAATCATTTAGTTGCTAGACATGAAGTTGTCAAACTGTTCAACGGAGCATCCTCTTCACCTAGGGGGAAGAGCAGCAGAACAGGAAGAAGACAACTAGTGCAGGCTTCTTTTCATTTGTTTAAAAAGTATCTGCTGAGAGCAACATGAACGACCTGGTGTCTGAGTACCAGCAGTACCAGTACGCCACAGCCAATGAATAAGGGGAGTTTGAGGAGGAGGAGGGTGAGGACTAGGCTTAAAAGCTTCTCAAATCAATCACGCATCCTTAGTGAACGTCTGTTTTCCTCAAGCATGGTCTTTCTACTTGTAAACTATGGTGCTCCATTTTGCCTCTGTTAGAAATTCAGTTGATGTAACAATGTGGAATTCCCTAAAAATTACAGTATTGTCTGTGAAGGTATCTATACTGATAAAAAAAGCATGTGTATTTAAAAAAAAAATCAATACAAACCCTGAAAATGTTCTTCTCTTTTATGGCCAGCAATCAACCTGGATGCATTTGATGTTCACAGGTATGATCAATTCACTAATTTACCAATTAGTTATACCACTGTCTCACTTTAATAATCTCCACACCACCTCCACCCCACATTCCATATGCATGCATCCATATTTTCATCACATGGATCAGTTTTCCATCTGAAATATGGGATTCATTCATCTCACTTTCTGAACACAGCTTTTTATACAGCAATTTGATTTATTTAATCATTTCTCAATAAACCAATTATTCAGTCTCCTCAGGACCACCAGGATACTGTCTCTTCTAATTTGTCTCCTTTTTATCTTAATAACTATTGACCTCACAGTTTTTGTCAGTATTCAGTGTCTTTACTTCACTTTAGTTTCCTTTCCTACCTCCAGAAAAGTCTACTTTGGATGAACAAAACTGCCTCCTTTCCCTGCAGATTTGCCTCAAAAAATGTGCTATCTCTGGGTAGACTGATTTGACTATAAATTTGTGTTAACCAATATCAATTGGATCCCCCTATACTCGCTGGAAATACTAATGCTTCACTATTACTTACCGTTTCACTCTTTACAAAAATTCTCCATTATTCTGAAATCTCAACTTGATTCACTCTTGCCTTGTTTCTTTATCATAGAAATTCTAAGTAAGAAATTCCTTTGAATTTCCAACCATATAACCTGCTAAGCTACAAGCATCACTAACCGTCTTTTCCTTCATTGTTATTCCATTGATTTTTCTGAATTCTTCCTTGTATCTCCAAACTCTTCCTTTTAAAAGTTTTTCCCATCAGCACTTAACCATGATCATGATTATTTTGTGGTTTATATTAACCCAAGCATAAAAGTAGTCCTCATAATTCTACCTAAAATACTTTCATCATATTCAATAATTATATTAAAAGCAAAGAACTTATATCTATTCTATTCTCTCATCATTTAACAGTATGTTTTATACATATGGTCACATTTTTCTCTTTAGCTTCTGTATCCCTCACTTTCTTGATTTTTCTCCCTAATGTTTCTAGCTGGATAATCTCAGCCTAATTTACAGAACTTTCTTCTATGTCCAGTTCCTTAAACCTTCAACATACATTTGAACCTCATTCTTGGTTGAAATTCTCTACTTATTTCACACATCCTTCCTTGAGTGATCATATATAAACACGTGGTCTCTACTATCTACATAGACTATATGATTGATTAACACATGCCTACCTAGAGAACATATCTCACTCCTGAGCTCCTGGCTAATATAGATAACTGATTACCACACATCCTCACATAAGTTTCAATTAGGAAACTTAGAAACAACCTATTCAAATTATTTTTAATAAATCAAAATGCTTCAAGAAACAAGGAATAGAGCATATGAGGTACAAGGAATTTCCAGATTGATGGGTAAGAAAATGTACAGGATGAACCTGTGCAACAGATATGGAGAGGAATCATTCCCAATTAAAATGTGAGGACAGAACCCAAGAAGGGCTCCCAGAGAAAAATAAAGCTGAAAAATATATGCTGTTTAAAGAAATTTCAAAGATGTCTCAGTAAATAGATTGGAGATTAATTACCAATAAGCACACAGAAAACAAATGACAACATTAGATTGTTATTACCTAGGAAAAGCAAAAAACTAAAAAGAAAACATAGCAATAGAATACTTCTTGAGTCATCTGAGAATATTGGCTATATAATTATAAAAATATGAATATTGATTACTGCTATACCAAAAACTTTAATATTATATTGACAAAACAAGGTACAATATGCTAATAAATTATATATAACATTGAAATAATGAGAAATAAAAATAATAAAAAGGGTATTTGTTGATTAGCTAAAAAGATGTGAATAAATTATTTCAAGAGAGTAAAAACCTGGAGACAAGGGGATGAAGCAGGTGATTACTATTTCTAAATATTAGTGTGCTTTTTAAGTACCGTGCCTGTAGTATTTTGATAAAATTTTAAAATATTAATAAATATTTTAAATATTTGTAACTTGCTCTAAATGCAGGAGGTGTGAAGTAGAAATACTAGAAAAATACTAAGTCAAAAATACAAGAAAAAAGGGTGAATTGGTAAAAAGAAGATGGAGCACATGGTGCATGTAAAGTGGAGAGCATTTGCCTGGTTAGATGGATAGTTAGGAAAACTGGGAGATAAGAAAGAGAATAAAATATTCAGGAAATGGTTGCTAAGCTCATTGAGGTTGGATAACATGCATAATTTACTATCAGTAAAATAGGTAGTTTAAAATTATTATGGAAATAAATACTTTAACAAAGCACATGACAAGTTGATGAAAGGACATTTAGAGCATAATAATGGTGCTGAAACTCTTATGATGCTAAATGAAAACTTGCTCTCTGAGTATGTTTTGAAAATGTTGGGATGAAGGATGAACCTTGGGTTGCTATATAAAAATATAGATCCCTAGTTAAATTTTAATTTCAGATAAACACCACATTTTTATATACGAATGCCCCAAATATTACGTTAAATTTACTTATAATAAAAAAGTATTGTTTATCTGACATTCAAATTTAGCTGAAAAACGTATATTTTTGTTTGCTAAATCTGGCAACCCTGGGATGACCTGACAGACAAATAGAAATGCAAACATTCTGACTGAAAATTAAGAAATTATAGTAACTAAAGTTCTTTAATTCATTTAAAAAACTAAATTTGGCTGGGTGCAGCAGCTCACGTCTGTAATCCTAGCACCTTGGGAGGCCAAGGAGGTGGATGGCTTGAATCCAGGAGTTTAAGACAAGCCTGGCAAACATGTTAAAACCTTGTCTCTATAAAAAAAAGAGAAAGAGAGAAAGAGAGAGAGCGAGGGAGAGAGGGAGAGAGAGGAATAAAGGGAGAGAGAGGGAGAAAGAGACAGAGGAGAGAGAGAGAGGAGAGATAAAGAAAAGAAAGAAGGAAGGGAGGGAGGGAGGAAGGAAGGAAGGAAGGAAGGAAGGAAGGAAGGAAGGAAGGAAGGAAGGAAGGAAGGAAGGAAGGAAGGAAGGAGAAAGAAAGAAAGAGAAAAAGAAAGAAAGAAAAGAAGGGAGGAAAGAAAGGAAGGAAAGACAGAAAGAAAAGAAAAGAGAGAAAGAAAGAAAGAGAGAGTGAGCTGGGTGTGGCAGTATTGTGGCAGTATGCATCTGTAGTCCCAGCTACTTGGCAAGGTGAGGCAGGGGATCACTTGAGCCCAAGAGGTTGAGGATGCAGTGAGCTATGATCAGGCCACTGCACTCCAGCCTGGGTTACAGAGAAAAATAAAACAACAACAACAACAACAAAACAACAACAACGCAGGTGTAAGAAGTCCCCTTACCCTTGTTAAGTAAAAACAAATGTTTTTGTGAAATAATAATGCTAGTTTCCTAACTGGGTGAACACCATCATGAAGCCACCCTCTTGCCCCACATTCAAAAGAATTAATCATCCTCCTGATAGATTCATCTAAGTTCCTAGCCAAGAGCAATTTAGAATAGGGAGAAATTTATTACTTCCAAGAAAATTAAACTATAAAGCAAGAGTTGGCAAACTATGGCTCACGACCTCTCTTGTAAACAAAGTTTTATTAGAATAGAGTCATGTCCATTTGTTTATGTATTATCTATAGCTACTTTCTCATGAAAATGGCAGAGATGAATAATTGCGACAAACATCTTACGGTTCACAAAGCCAAAAATATTTACTATCTGGTCCTTTACAGAAAAAGTTTGCCAACTGCTACTCTAAAGTCTACCTTGACCAAGAGTACACAGCAGAATCAGGCAAGTGGTTTTGAGTAGACCTAAAACTAAGCATTCTTTTCAACAGCTGAAATTTTAGTGTGAATTATAATCAGTTGAGAAGAGATCAGAGTTAGACTGAGTGAAGCAAAATTATTAAAAATTATTTGCAGACTGAGAATAGTTTATTTTTGGTCATCTTTCTTCCAATATTTTCTCTTATTCTTACAATCAACCATTTTAAGTGCTGGATTTTTACTTAAAATATCAACTAGATCATACACATTGTCTTCAAATCTTCAATTCGCCTTGCTCGGGGAAGAAACTGCTTGCTGAGTTTGTACTTACATTTTTACCAGGCCACAGTGGCTGACACAGAAATATGGGTTTACAGCCTTAGAATGCAAATGAGAAGTAAAACTTAAGGAAATTAACTTTGTAAATTCAACATATTTCAATGACAGGAAGCAACATATTATGTCAGAGATACAATTTATATTTTCAGTTTTAACTGTTTAGTCAATTGAACTTTTCATAAAATGTAACCTTGAAATTGAAAATTATAAAGCTGCTTATAAGATAAAAATTACTTGTTTTCTCAAAAAAAGTCTGAGAAGTCTGTTCACTAAAATGTCATAGGTAACAAAATCTGTTTTCTACTAAGTAACACAGATGTAGATGCTTTTTAAAAATTCCTATACAATATAAGTTGATTTTTCCCATACATTTATCATGGGCTAATGTTTTCATTAAAATATAAAATATACTGAAAGAGAGAATCTATTAAATAGTTTCATCACTTAGAATTATTTTATGAAGACAGAAATTTATTCTCAAAAAAAATGAACAACTTTTCTCCTTGTGAATGAGGTATAATTCTCAAAAATTATATCAATATTAAAAGCATGTGTTTTAAATAAACCTTTTAAAATTCAAACATTTTTCCCTGTTTGAAAAGTTTTCTTGAGATATAACTAACAAATAATACAATTCACCTGTTTAAATTATACAACTCAATATTTTTTACATATTCACCATGTTATGCAATGATCTAATTTAAGAACATTTTTGTGCCTCAAAAAAAAAATTACATATTATCAGTTATTCTTCATTCTTCTCCATTCCACCTACTCCCAGCCACAGCTTCAGTCAACCAGTAATCTACTTTCAATATTATAGATTTGTCTATACTAGACATTTAATATAAATTGAATCAAAAATATGTTGTCTTTGTGACTGTGTCTTACCATGTTTTCAAACTGCATCCATTTAATCACATGTATCAGTATATTTTTTTCATTACTGAATAATACTCCATTGTATAGTTACACCACATTTATTTCTTCATTCATCAGTGAATGGACATTTGGATTGTTTCCACTTTTTGGCTATTATAAATAATTCTACAATAGGCGTGAGATCCAAGATGGTTGAATAGGAACAGCTCTGGGGTGCAGTTCCCAGCAAGAACAAAGCAGAGGGTGAGTGATCAATGCATTTCCAAATGAGTTATTACTGCCCACAGACCAGGAGATTCCCGGGATGAAAAGCACCACAAGTTTCCAGCATGGCTGTTTCAGCTGGTACAGTGGGTCTCCACACAAAAACTCCTGGGCAGCCATTTCAACCAATGTCTGAAATGCCTGGGAGACAGAGCTGCCCATTCAACTGAAAAAAAGGGGGCTGAAACAGGGAGCCAGGTAATCTGGCTCAGCAGGTCCCACCCCTACAAAGACCAGCAATCTGAAATGCTCTGGATTGAGAGTTTCACAGCAAATATAGCTGAACCTGGGCCAGTCCAGCTCTGTGGGGGGAAGGGCATCTGCCATAACCAAGGCAGTTCACCACTACTGAGGCAGTCTGCCATTACCAAGGCAGTCAGCTATTACCGAGGCAGTCCGCCATTACTGAAGCAGTCTACCATTACAGAGGCAGTCTGCCATTACTGAGGCAAACCATCATTATCAAGGCAGTTCTAACTATACCTCTATAAACAAATTCGCAAGGAAGCACACACAGCAACTGGGCAGAGCCCATGGCGGCTCAGCAATTCCTTTGCTGGCAGACCATGACTAGGCTCCCTCAGAGCTGGGCAGGGCATCTCTGAAAAGAGGCAGCAGCATATCAGGAACTTATAAGTAAAGCCCCACCTTCCCAGGACAAAGCATCTGGGAAAAAAGGCAGTTATGAGTTCCACTACAGCACACTTAATGAAACAACAGAGCTTACAACTCAGCACTTGACCTCCTATAAGGGTCAGAATATCTCCTCAAGCAACTCCCTGACCCCTATATAGACAAAGAGACACCTCATAAGGGAGAACTCAGGCTGACATCTGGTGAGTATCCTTCTAGGACTAAGATAACAGAAGAAGAAACTGGCAGCAACCCTTACTGTTCAGCAGCTGCCGCAGGTGATTCCCAGGCAAGCAGGGTCTAGAGTTGACCTCCAGCAGTCCTACAGTAGAGGGGCCTGACTATTAGAAGGAAAACTAAAAAACAGAAAGAAATAACTTCATTATCAACAAAAAGGATGTCCACTCAGAGACCCCATCTGAAAGTCACCAACTACAAAGACCATAGGTAGATAAATCCACAAAGATGGGAAGAAGCCAGTGCAAAAAGGATGAAAACACCAAAAACCAGAATGCCTCTCCTCTTCCAAGGGATCACAACTCCTCACCAGCAAGGGAATAAGGCTGGATGGAGAATGAGTCTGATGAAATGGCAGAAACAGGCTTAAGAAGGTGGGTAATAACACTAAGAACCTTGAAAAAAGGTTTGATGAAATGGTAATGAGAATAAACAGCTTAGAGAAGAATATAAGTGACCTCATGGAGCTGAAAAACACAACATGAGAACTTCACAAAGCATATTCAAGCTTCAGTAGCTGAATAGACCAAGCAGAAGAAAGGATATCAGAGATTGAAGAGCAACTCAATGAAATAAAATGAGAAGGCAAAAATAGAGGAAAGAAACTGAAAATAAATGAACAAATCCTCCAAGAAATATGAGATTATGTGAAAAGACCTGTCTAGGTTTGATAGGTATACCTGAATGTGAAGGAGAGAATGAATCCAAGCTGGAAAAAACTCTTCAGGATATTATCCAGGAGAACATCCCCAACATAGCAGGCCAGGCCACCATTCAAGTCCAGGAAATACAGAAAACATCACAAAGATAATCCTCAAGAACAGCAACCCCAAGACACATAATTGTGAGACTCACCCGGGTAGAAATGAAGGTAAAGATGCTAAGGACAGCCAGAGAGAAAGTTCTGGTAAACCACAAAGGGAAGCCCATAAGACTCACAGCAGATCTTTTGGCAGAAACCATACAAGCCAGAAGAAAGTGGAGGCCAATATTCAACATCCTTAAAGAAAAGAACTTTCAACCTAGAATTTCATATCCAGCCAAACTAAGCTTCATAAGTGAAGGAGAAAGAAAATCGTTTACAAAAAAAAGCAATTGCTCAGAGATATCATCACCACCAGGCCTGCCTTACAAGAGCTCCTGAAAGAAGCACTAAACATAGAAAGGAATAACCAGTACCAGCCACCCAAAAAACATACCAAATTATAAAAAGCATTGAAACAATGAAGAAACTACACAAAGTAATGGGCAGAACAACCAGGAAGCATCAAAATGACAGGATCAAATTCACACATAACAATATTAACCTTAAATGTAAATGGGCTAAATCCCCCAATCAAAAGACATAGACTGGCAAATTGGATTAAAAAGTCAAAACCCTTCAGAGTGCTGTATCCAGGAAACCCATCTTACATGCAAGGACACACAAGGGCTCAAAATTACAGAATGGAGGAAGATTTAACAAGCAAATGGAGAGACCAAAAAATGTAGGAGTTGCAATCCTAGTCTCTAATAAAATAGACTTTAAGCCAACAAGGATCAAAAGAGACAAAGAAGGGTATTACATAATGGTAAAAGGATCAATGCAACAAGAAGGCCTAGTGATCCTAAACATATGCACCCAATACAGGAGCACCTAGATACATAAAGCAAGTTCTTAATGACTTACAAAGAGTCTTAGACTCCCACACAATAATACTGGGAGACTTTAACACCCCAATGTCAATATAAGATAGATCAATGAGACAGAAAATAAACAAGGATATCCAGGACTTGAACTAAGATCTGGACCAAGCAAACCTAATAGACATCTACAGAACTCTCCACACCAAATCCGCAGAACATACATTCTTCTCAGCACCACATCACACCTACTCTAAAACTGACCACATAATTGGAAATAAATCACTCCTCAACAAATGCAAAATAACGGAAATCATAACCAACAGTCTCTCAGACCACAGTGCAATCAAATTAGAACTCAGGATTAAGAAACCCACTTAGAACAGCACAATTTCATGGAAACTGAACAACTGGCTCTTGAATGTTGACTAGATAAACAATGAAATGAAGGCAGAAATAAAGATGTTCTTTGAAACCAACAAGAATGAAGACATAACATACCAGAATCTCTGGGACACATTTAAAGCAGTGTCTAAAGGGAAATTAATAGCAATAAATGCCTAAATGAGAAGAAAGGAAAGATCTAAAATTCACATCCTATCATCAAAATTGAAAGAGCTAGAAGAGTAAGATCAAAAAAACTCAAAAGCTAGCAGAAGACAAGAAATAACTAAGATTAGAGCAGAACTGAAGGAGATAGAGACACAAAAGTCCCTTCAAAAAATCAATAAATCCAGGAGCTGGTTTCTTGAAAAGATCAATAAAATAGACCACTAGCAAGATTAATAAAAAAGAAGAGAGAAGACTCAAATAGATGCAATAAAAAATGATAAAGGGGACATCACCACAGATACCACAGAAATACAAACCACCATCAGAGATTATTATAAACAACTCTATGCACATAAACCAGTAAACCCGGAAGAAGTGGAAAAATTCCTGGACACTTGCATCCTCTGAAGCCTAAACCAGGAAGAATTCAAAACCCTAAATAGACTAATAACAAGGGCTTAAGTTGAGGGAGCAATTAGTAGCCTACCAGCCAAAAAAAGCCCAGGTCCAGATGGGTTCACAGCTGAATACTACCAGACACACAAAGGAGTGGTATCATTCCTTCTGAAACTATTCCAAACAATACAAAAGAGGGAATCCTTCCCAAATCATTTTATGAGACAAACATCATCCTGATACCAAAACCTGGTAGAGACTCAACTAAAAAAGAAAACTTCAGGGCAATATCCATGATGAACATAGATGCAAAAATCTTCAATAAATACTGGCAAACCAAATGCAACAGCACATCAAAAAGCTTATCCACCATGACCAAGTAGGATTCATCCTGGGGATGCAAGGCTGGTACATCCTGGGGACTATATGCAAGTCTATAAATGGAATTCACCACATAAACAGAATCAAAGACAAAAATCTCATGATTATCTCAATAGATGCAGAGAAGACCTTCCACAAAATTCAACAGACCTTTATGTTAAAAACTCTCAATGAACTAGGTATTGATGGAACATATCTCAAAATAATAAAAGCTATTTATGACAGACTCACAGCCAATATCATACTGAATCGGCAAAAACTGGAAGCATTCCCTTTGAAATATGGCACTAGACAAGGATGCCCTCTCTCACTACTCCTATTCAATATAGTATTGGAAGTTCTAGCCAGAGCAATCAGGCAAGAAAAAGAAATAAAAAGGTATTCAATTAGGAAAGGAGGAAGTCAAATCGTCTTTATTTGCAGATGACATGATTGTATATTTAGAAGACCCCATCATCTCAGCCCAAAATCTCCTGAAGCTGATAAGCAACTTCAGCAAAGTCTCAGGATACAAAATCAATGTGCAGAAATCACAAGCATTCCTATACACCAATAACAGACTTAAAGAGAACCAAATCAAGAAATAACTGCCATTCACAATTGCTACAAAGAGAACAAAATACCTAGGAATACAACTAGCAAAGGATGTAAATAAATTATTCAAGGAGAACAACAAACCACTGCTCAAGAAAATAAAAGAGAAAACAAACAGATGGGAAAAAATTCCATGCTCATGGTTAGGAAGAATCAATATTGTGAAAATGGCCATACTGCCCAAAGTAATTTATAGATTCAATGCTATCCTCATCAAGCTACCTATAACCATCTTCACAGAACTGGAAAAAACCACCTTAAACTTCATATGGAACCAAAAGAGACCCCACATAGCCAAGACAATTCTAAGTAAAAAGAACAAAGCTAGAGGCCTCATGCTACTTGACTTCAAACAATACTACAAGGCTACAGCAATCAAAACAGCATTGTACTGGTACCAAAACAGAGATATAGACCAATGGAACAGAACAGAAGCCTGGGAGGCAATGCCACACATATACAACCATGTGATCTTTGACAAACCTGACAAAAACAAGCAATGGGGGAAGGATTCCCTGTTGAATAAATGGTGTTGGGAAACCTGGATAGCCATGTGCAGAAAGCAGAAACTGGACCCCTTCCTGACACCTTACACTAAAATTAACTCCAGATGGATTAAATATTTAAATATGCAACCTAACACTGTAAAAACCCTAGAAGAAAACTTAGGCAATACCATTCAGGACATAGGCATAGGCAAGGACTTCATGATTAAAACCCCAAAAGCATTGGCAACAAAAGCCAAAATAGACTAATGGGATCTAATTAAACTTAAGAGGTTCTGCACAGCAAAATAAACAATCATTACAGTGAACTGGCAGCCAACAGAATGGGAAAAATTTTTTGCAATCTACCCATCTGACAAGGGCTAATATCCAGAATCTACAAAGAACTTAAACAGATTTACAAGAAAAAAAAAATCCATTCAAAAGTGAGTGAAGGATGTGAACAGACACTTTTCAAAAGAAGACATATTTGAGGCCAACAAACATATGAAAAAATGCTCATCAGTGATCATAGAGAAATGCAAATCAAAACCACATTCAGATACCATCTCACACCAATTAGAATGGTGATCATTAAAAAATCTGGAGACAACAGATGCTGGAGAGGATGTAGAGAAACAGGAACAGTTTTACACTGTTGGTGGGACTGTAAATTAGTTCAACCATTGTGGAATACAGTGTGGCAATTCCTCACGAACCTAGAAATAGAAATTCCATTTGACGCAGCAACCCCGTTACTGGATATACATCCAAAGGATTATAAATTGTTCTATTATAAAGACACATGTACATGTATGTTCATGGCGGCACTGTTTACAATAGCAAAAACCTGGAACCAACCCAAATGCTCATCAATGTGGCACATATACACCATGGAATACTATGCAGCCATAAAAAATGATGAATTTGTGTCCTCTGTAGGGACATGGATGAATCTGGAAACCATCATTCTCAGCAAACTGACACAAGAACAGAAAATCAAAACTGCATGTTCTCACTCATAGGCAGGTGTTGAACAATGAGAACACATGGACACAGAGAGGTCAGTATCACATTCTGTGGTCTGCTGCAGGGGAATAGGGGAGGGACAGGGGTGGTTAGGGAGGTTGGGGAGGAATAGCATGGGGAGAAATGCCAGATATAAGTGACAGGGGGATGGAGGCAGCAAACCACATGGCCATGTAGGTACCTATGCAAAAATTCTGCATGTTCTGCACATGTACCCCAGAACCTAAAGTGCAATAAAATAAATAAAAAGTTTGCAGACAGTAAAATTCACTTTTTATGGTATATGGTAGAATAAAAGTAAATTTTTAAAGTGCAGTAAAACAAAAATTTTTCAGATAGTAAAATTTACTTTTTGTGGTATATGGTACAATAAGTCTTGACAAGCATAGAGTTATGAATTTACTACCACAATAATGATAGAGAACAATTCAATTACTCCAAAAATTCCGTTGTCCTGTTTCTTTCAAGTCAGCCCTTCTCCCCACCACTAACCTCTGGCAACCACTGATCTATTTTTTGTTCCTATAGTTATGCGTTTTCCAGAACGTCATACAGAAGAAATCATGTAGTGTCCAACATTTTAGGACTGACTTCTGTTACTTAGCAAAATGCATTTAAGATTCCTCCATGTTGTTGTATCAAGTAGTTGTTCGTTTTTATGGCTGAGTAGAACTCCACTCTAGCATTGTTGGAGTTACCACAGTTCATTTATCTATTTGCCAGTTAAAGAACATTTGGATTATATCAGCTTTTGGTAATTATGTATAAAGCTGCTATCAGCATTTTTTAAATAAATAAAAAATAAATAATTCTATAAACATTCATGTATATAGTTTTTGTATGAACATATGTTTTATTTATCTTGGGTGGATACTTAAAAATGGAATTACTAGGTCATGTGGTAACTCCATGCTTAATGTTTTGAGGAAAGGCAAACTTTTTCCAAAGTCACAGCATCATTATTTTGAATTCCCACCAGCCAAGGGTGAGGATACCAGTTTCACCACATTCTCACCAATACTTATTACTGTCTTTTAATTATAGCCATCCATTGAGTATGAAGCTTTATTCATTGAGGTTTTCATGTGCATTTCTTTAACAGCTAATAACGCTTGAGTACTGTTCCAAGTGCTTAATGGGAATTTATATATCTGCTTTAGAGAAATGTATACCCATTTCTCAATTAAGTTGTTGGGTCCTTTGGATTATAACAGCTCTATATATGCTGTATACAAGTCTCTTATCAGATATAACATGCAAATATCTTAACCCTTTCTGTATATTGTCTTTTCACTTTCTTGATGGCATCATTTTCAGCACAAAAGGGTTCAATTTTGAGGTAGTCCCAATTTATCTGTTTTTTTTTGTTTTGTTTTGTTTTGTTTGTTTGTTTTTTTCTTTCTTTGCTTGTGCTTTTGGTGTTACATTTACCCCAAGGTCATGAAGATTTATATCATTTCTTCTGAGTGTGTTACAACTTTGTTCTTGAATTAAGGTCTATAATTCATTTTGTGTTATTTTGGTTTTGGTGTGAGGTAAGGGTTCCACTTTATTCTTCTGCATGGGGATAACCAATTTCCCAACCATATTTGCTTGAAGATTATTCTTTCCTCCACTGAATAGTCTTTACACCCTTGTCAAAAATCAACTGATCACAAATATGAGGGTTCATATCTGGACTCCCAATTCTGTTCCACTGATATATATGTCTATCCTTGTGCCAGTACCACACTGTCTTGATTACTGAAGTTTTGTGGTAAATTACGAAATCAGAAAGTATAAATACTCCCATATTCGTGTTCAAGATTGTTTGGCTATTCTTGAGGTTTTACATTTTTTTAAGAATGATAGGATCATGTTGGACTACAGCTTCAGCTCTATAAGTGGTGGCTAGGTGGGGGAAAGGAAACCCAATCCTCTCAGTGCACCTACCTCAACATGGGGCTGGAAGGAATAAGAAATGGCAGCCTTCCCCACTAGGGTTGAAACTGTAGCACCAGACTGGAATCTGAAGAGTAAGTCCCTTGCCTTCTTCTTGGCTGTATACACTTGAGGGAATTTCCATATCACAGAGCTGATGTGGAGGAGGGAGTAGTGAAAGGGAGTGAACCATGACTAAAATCCCAACTCTTTCTGTTCTAATAGAGATTTAGTAAGTTTTCTTGAAAGAATGTTTCTCCATTTTCTGTATGTGTCCAGGATAAATTTAAAGAAATTAGATTTTGGTTTTTATAATTTTCACCAGTTAAAGTGTTGTTTGCTAAGGAGAGTTCTGCTAAGCTCCTTACCACTTTGCACAAACTTTTAACAATCTGCTTGATTAGTATGACATTACTATAAAAAGAGGAGTAGCAGGTATTTTTCTCATTCTTCAAATAAGGTTAAAGATGTTGAATGTATAAATAGAAATTATGCATCTGAAAATAAAGCATATGTCTCTCAACCAACTGGTTTTATCAATTCAAGCTGCTTCTGTGTGGAAATAAGTCTGGAGAAAAGGTCAATAAATGTAATTTTCCTTCTAAATGTCACACGATCCTGTGTCATGGTTCTGTCATGTCAATCTTAACGAAGCTTGCAGAGACAGTCAGACCTAGTTAGGCAGCACTTTTGTCAAATGTTAGTAAGATATACCACACAACTAATCTTTAGTAGAACTCCTTCTTAATAGAAAACATACCAGAAACAGATACATTGGTGGTAATAGTAGAACTTCTCCTTAATAGAAAATATACAAGACACAGATAAACTGGTGGCAATAGATTAGAGTTAAAATTTAGGTACATTTTCTAAAAATTTTTTACTGGTTTATATCACAGACCTTAAAAAATAACATAAAAACTGCACACGAATGTTCACTGCAGCACTGTTTACAATAGCAAAGACCTGAAACCAACCCAAATGCCCATCGATGATAGACTGGACAGGGAAAATATGGCATATCTACACCATGGAATATTATGCAGCCATCAAAAATGATGAGTTTGTGTCCTTTGTAGGGGCATGGATGGAAACCATCATTCTCAGCAAACTGACAGAAGAGCAGATCAAACACCACATGTTCTCACTCATACGTGGGTGTTGAACAATGAGAACACATGGACACAGGGAGGGAAGCACTATACACTTGGGTCAGTTGGGGGGAAATAGAGGAGGGACGGTGGGGGGTGGGGAGCTGGGGAGAGATAGCATGGGAGAGATGCCAGATGTAGGTGATGGGGAGAAAGGCAGCAAATCACACTGCCACGTGTGTACCTATGCAACAATCTTGCATGTTCTTCACATGTACTCCAAAACCTAAAATGCAATAAAATAAATAAATGGGAAAAAAAACTGCAAATGCATGCACAAAGCTAATTCATATGGAAATCTGCCACATGTACACAAAAAGCATATAATCAACTTAAGACAAAACTGTGATATAGGAAATTTTCTTTTTGTATGCAGTTTTCCCCTACTCTGATAATTTCATTTCCCCAGCTTCAAATGCCTGGTGGGCTTGTGTTCTTCTTCATGGCTATTCCCATCTTAGTGTGGTACCCATTCAAGTTGTCTGCATTTTTACTAAGGTTTGAGGTAAAGACTATATCTGGTTTCTTTCTAGAGTGTGGCAAGTTGTCAACTTCCCTAGTTGAATTTGCTTTGGGCATCAGTGTGAAGCAGAACTGATATGCTGCTTGAATTAATAAAGGAAGTCAGTGGGGTGCCTGAAGTTCAGCCACTGAGTAAATTACATAGATTTTCCAATCCCTACAAGGCCAGGTTGTGATTATAGCAAAAAAATATATTCAGGGGAAGCTTTCATTTATCTCTTCTTTAACTTATTGTGTAAATAAAACAGTTGTTTTGCGGATTGGACTACAAGATTATTTTGAGGCAAATCTCAGGAATTCTATAATTTAAACCATAAAAATCTTGGAATGGAAGACCAGCCAAGATGGCCAAATAGGAACAGCTTCAGAGCACAGTTCCCAGTGAGAGAGATGCAGAAGACAAGTGATCTCCACAGTTCCAACCAAGGTACCAGGTTCATTGCAGTGGGACTGGTTGGACTGTTGGGGTAGCCCAGGGAGGACAAACTGAGTGCAATCAACCAGAGGATCAGGGACATTACCCCTTCAGTGCTCTGGTTCAGATACTGTGCTTCTCCCATGCCTTTTGCAACCCACAGTCAAGGAGGATGCTGCCAGGTTGAGAAGCACCATGAGTTGACAGTGCAGATCTGAGCAACAGCTCCAGCTGGCCTGGCACTACAAGGTGTCAGTATGGAAAACTAGGCGGAGGTTTTGGCTAGCACCCAGAGCACTTGCAGGATGGATCTATCCGCTCCCAGAAAGAGGGAGAACTGAAAGCAGGGAGACAGGTAATATAGCTAGTTAGGTCCCACCACCACAAAGACCAGAAAACTGAAGCTCTCTTGGTTGAGAGTTTCACAGCCAGCACATCAGTTCAAGCTTGATCTGGGACAATCAAGCTCAGTGGGGGGAAGGGCAGCAACTAATAGCCTACCAACCAAAAAAAGTCCAGATGGGTTCACAGCCAAATTCTACCAGATGTGCAAAGAAGAGGTGGTACCATTCCTTCTGAAACTATTCCAAACAATACAAAAAGAGGGAATCCTCACTAACTCATTTTAAGAGATCAACATCATCCTGATGCCAAAACCTGGCAAAGACTCAACTAAGAGAGGACGATCCAAGATGGCCGTTTAGGAACAGCTCAGGATTGCAGCTCCCAGTGAAAGCGCAGAGGGTGAGTGGACGCCGTGTTTTTATTGCCCACAGACTAGGAAATTCCCGGGCAGAGGAGCTCCACGGTCGCCAGCGCGGCTGTGCCGGCCAGCGCCGCTGCTTTGTCCCGTGCAGCTGCTTTGTCGGCGCCCTGGAGCCGCGGTTCTCCGTACGAAATACACCGGTCCGGGGGGCACTTTTCGGCTGGTGATTGCAGCCACGGGAATTCACCCATTCGCCGGTTCAAAAAGGGGACTGAGCAGAGAACCAGGACAGTAGATTCCAGGGCAAAAAAAAAAAAAAAAAAAAAGCGCCACAAACCTCAGTGCCGCTGTTTAAGCCAGCACAGTGAGTGGCCGCAGGGGAAAACAAACAGACCCCGGCGCCTCTTCAACAGGCGACTGGAACACCAACTTAAAAAAGGAGCTGAGGCAGGGAGCCAGGCGATCAGGCTCGGCTGGCCCCACCCCCACAAAAGAACAGCAACCAGAAACTCTGGATTGAGAATTTCACAGCAAGCGCAGCTGAACCTGGGACAGTCCAGCTCTGTGGGGGAGGGGCGTCTGCCATCACCGAGGCAGCCCACCGTAGCCAAGGCAACCCGCCACAGCAAAGAGACTCCGCCTCAACAGAGGCGGGCCACCATCGCCAAAGCACTTCTAACTACACCCATATAAACAGGACTGCAGGGAAGTTCACTCGGCAGCGGGGCGGAGCCCACAGCAGCCCAGCAAAGCTGCTATAGGCCGACAGTGACTAGGCTGCCTCCTTGCTGGGCTGGGCAGGTCTGAAGGAAAAAAAAAAAAAAAAAGAAGGCGGCAGCATAACGGAAACTCATAAATAAAGCCCCAAATCCCTGGGACAGAGCATCTGGGAACAAAAAGCAGTTTATGAGTTCTGCTGCAGCAGACCTAAACGTACCTGCCCAGCAGCTCTGAATGAACAACAACAGAGCTCACAGCTCACCATTTGAACTCCTATAAGGAAGAGACCGTCTCCTCAAGCAGCTCCCTGACCCCTATATATCCAAAAAGAAACCTCATACAAGAGAGATCAGATTGACACTAGGCGGGTATCCTTCTGGGACAAAGATAGCAGAAGAAGAAAGCTGGTAACAACCCTTGTTGTTCAGCAGCTGCTGCAGGTGAACCCCAGGCAAGCAGGGCCTGGAATGAACCTCAGCAGACCTACAGCAGAGGGGCCAGACTGTCAGAAGGAAAACCAAGAAACAGACATAACCTCATCATCAAGAAACAGAACATCAATCTGAAAGATTTGAGACCCAATCTGAAAGCCAGCAACTACAAAGTCGACAGGTGAATAAATCCTTAAAGATGGGAAGAAACCAGTGCAAAAAGGATGAAAACACCCGAACCAGAACACCTCCCATCCTAAAAGGGATCACAACTCCTCACCAGCAAGGGAACAAGGTTGCATGGAGAACGAGTGTGATGAAATGACAGAATCAGAATTCAGAAGGTGGGTAGTAAAAAACTTCTGTGAACTTAAAGAACATGTTCTAACCAAATGCAAAGAAACTAAGAACCTTGAAAAAAGATTTGATAAAATGCTAACGAGAATGGACAAAATAGAAAGGAATATAAGTGAATTGATGGAGCTGAAAAACGCAACACGAGAACTTCGTGAAGCATGCACAAGTATCAACAGCCGAATTGACCAAGCAGAAGAATGGATATCCAAGGTCGAAGATCAACTCAATGAAATAAAATGGGAAGGCAAGACTGGAGAAAAAAGGGTAAAAAGGAATGGACAAAGTCTCCAAGAAATGTGGGACTATGTGAAAAGACCTAACCTACGTTTGATAGGCGTACCCGAATGCGACGAAGAGAATGAATCCAAGCTGGAAAATACTCTTCAGGATATTATCCAGGAAAACTTCACCAACCTAGCAAGGCAGGCAAACATTCAAGTCCAGGAAATACAGAGAACACCACAAAGATATTCGTCAAGAAGAGCAGCCCCAAGGCACATAATCATCAGATTCGCCAGGGTCGAAATGAAGGAGAAAATACTAAGGGCAGCCAGAGAGAAAGGTTGGGTTACCCATAAAGGGAAGCCCATCAGACTCACAGCAGATCTCTCAGCAGAAACCCTACAAGCCAGAAGAGAATGGGGGCCAATATTCAACATCCTTAAAGAAAAGAACTTTCAACGCAGAATCTCCTATCCAGACAAACTAAGCTTCATAAGTGAAGGAAAAATAAAATCCTTCGGGAACATGCAAGTACTCAGAGATTTCGTCACCACCAGGCCAACTCTATAAGAGCTCCTGAAAGAGGCTCTACACATATAAAGGAACAACAAGTACCAGCTCAACTAAAGGGCAAAACATGCAGCTAGCACCAAAATGGCAGTATCAAATTCGCACATAACAATATTAACCCTAAATGTAAATGGACTAAATGCCCCAATCAAAAGACACAGACGGGCAAATTGGATAAAAAGACAAAACCCATCAGTGTGCTGTATCCAGGAAACCCAGCTCACATGCAAGGATACACAAAGGCTCAAAATAAAGGGATGGAGGAAGATTTACCAAGCAAATGGAGAGCAAAAAAAAGCAGGAGTTGCAATTCTCATCTCTGATAAATTAGACTTTAACGCAACAAAGATCATAAGAGACAAAGAGGGACATTACATAATGGTAAAAGGATCAATGCAACAAGAAGAGCTAACGATCCTAAATATATACGCACCCAATACAGGAGCACCCAGATACATAGGGCAAGTTCTCAATGACTTGCAAAGAGACTTAGACTCCCACACAATAATAGTGGGAGACTTTAACACCCCATTGTCAACATTAGACAGATCAACCAGACAGAAAATTAACAAGGATATCCAGGACTTGAACTCAGACATAGAACAAGCAAACCTAATAGACATTTACAGAAATCTCCACCCCAAATCCACAGAATATACATTCTTCTCAGCACCACATCACACCTATTCTAAAATTGACCACATAATTGGGAGTAAATCACTCCTCAGCAAATGCAAAAAAACGTAAATCATAACAAACAGTCTCTCAGACCACAGTGCAATCAAGTTAGAACTCAGAATTCAAAAACTAACCCAGAACCGCACAGCTTCATGGAAACTGAACAACTTGCTCTTGAATGTTGACTGGATAAACAATGAAATGAAGGCAGAAATAAAGATGTTCTTCAAAACCAATGAGAATGAAGACACAACATACCAGAATCTCTGGGACACATTTAAAGCAGTCTCTAGAGGAAAATATATAGCAATAAGTGCCCACATGAGAAGCAAGGAGAGATCAAAAATTGACACCCTATTGTCAAAACTGAAAGAGCTAGAGGAGCAAGATCAAAAAAACTCAAAGTCTAGCAGAAGACAAGAAATAGCTAAGATCAGAGCAGAACTGAATGAGATAGAGACACAAAAAACCCTTCAAAAAATCAATAAATCCAGGAGCTGGTTTTTTGAAAAGATCAACAAAATAGACAGACCACTAGCCAGATTAATAAAAAAGAAAAGAGAGAATAACCAAATTGATGCAATAAAAAACGATAAAGGGGATATCACCACAGATTCCACAGAAATTCAAACCATCATCCGAGATTATTACAAACAACTCTATGCACACAAACTAATAAATCTGGAAGAAATGGATAAATTCCTGGACACTTGCCTCCTGCCAAGCCTAAACCAGGAAGAAGCCGAAACCCTGAACAGACCCATAACAAGGTCTGAAGTTGAGGCAGCAATTAAGAGCTTACCACCCAAAAAAAGCCCAGGTCCAGATGGGTTCACAGCTGAATTCTACCAGACATACAAAG
>NW_022437048.1:2724422-2727124 GCF_009761245.1 Sapajus apella
AGAGAATAACCAAATTGATGCAATAAAAAATGATAAACAGGATATCACCACAGATTCCACAGAAATTCAAACCATCATCAGAGATTATTACAAACAACTCTATGCACATAAACCAGTAAACCTGGAAGAAATGGATAAATTCCTGGACACTTGCCTCCTGCCAAGCCTAAACCAGGAAGAACCCGAAACCCTGAACAAACCCATACAAGGTCTGAAGTTGAAGGAGCTTACCACCCAAAAAAAAGCCCAGGTCCAGATGGGTTCACAGCCAGATTCTACCAGACATACAAAGAGGAGCTGGTACCATTTCTTCTGAAACTATTCCAAACAATACAAAAAGAGGGAATTCTTCCCAAATCATTTTATGAGAGAAACATCATCCTGATTCCAAAACACAGCAGAGACTCAACAAGAAAAGAACACTTCAGGCCAATATCCATGATGAACATAGATGCAAAAATCTTCAATAAAATACTGACAAGCCGATTGCAACAGCACATCAAAAAGCTTATCCACCATGACCAAGTAGGCTTCATCCCGGGGATGCAAGGCTGATTCAACATACGCAAGTCTATAAACATAATTCACCACATAAACAGAACCAAAGACAAAAACCACATGATTATCTCAATTGATGCAGAGAAGGCCTTTGACAAAATTCAACAGCCGTTTATGCTAAAAACCCTCAATAAGCTAGGTATTGACGGAACGTATCTCAAAATAATAAAAGCTATTTATGACACACCAACAGCCAATATCATATTGAATGGGCAAAAACTGGAAGCATTCCCCTTGAAATGTGGCACCAGACAAGGATGCCCTCTCTCACCACTGCTATTCAATATAGTATTAGAAGTTCTAGCCAGAACAATCAGACAAGAAAGCGAAATAAAGGGCATTCAAATAGGAAAGGAGGAAGTCAAATTGTCTCTATTTGCAGACGACCTGATTGAATATCTAGAAGACCCCATCATCTCAGCCCCAAACCTCCTGAAACTGATAAGCAAGTTCAGCAAAGTCTCAGGATACAAAATCAATGTGCAAAAATCACAAGCGTTCCTATACACCAATAACAGACTTAAAGAGAGCCAAATCAAGAACAAACTTCCATTCACAATTGAACAAAGAGAATAAAATACCTAGGAATACAACTAACAAGGAATGTAAAGGACCTCTTCAAGGAGAACTACAAGCCACTGCTCAACGAAATAAGAGAGGACACAAACAGATGGAGAAACATCCCATGTTCATGGTTAGGAAGAATCAATATCGTGAAAATGGCCATACTGCCCAAAGTAATTTACAGATTCAATGCTATCCCCATCAAGCTACCAATGACCTTCTTCGCAGAACTGGAAAAAACTACCTTAAACTTCATATGGAACCAAAAGAGAGCCCTCATAGCCAAGTAAATTCTAAGCAAAAAGAACAAAGCGTGGGGCATCACACTACCGGACTTCAAACTATACTACAAGTCTACAGTAATCAAAACAGCATGGTACTGGTACCAAAACAGAGATATAGACCAATGGAACAGAACAGAGGTCTCAGAGGCAACACAACATATCTACAACCATCTGATCTTTGACAAACCAGACAAAAACAAGCAATGGGGAAAGGATTCCCTGTTCAATAAATGGTGTTGGGAAAGCTGGCTAGCCACGTGCAGAAAGCAGAAACTGGACCCCTTCCTGATACCTTACACTAAAATTAACTCCAGATGGATTAAAGACTTAAACATAAGACCTAACACCATAAAAACCCTAGAAGAAAATCTAGGCAAAACCATTCAGGACGTAGATGTAGGCAAAGACTTCACGGCCAAAACACCAAAAGCATGGACAACAAAAGCCAAAATAGACAAATGGGACCTAATCAAACTCCACAGCTTCTGCACAGCAAAAGAAACAATCATTAGAGTGAATCGGCAACCAACAGATTGGGAAAAAATTTTTGCAGTTTACCCATCTGACAAAGGGCTGATATCCAGAATTTACAGGGAACTAAAACAGATTTACAAGAAAAAAACTAACAAGCCCATTCAAAAGTGGGCAAAGGATATGAACAGACACTTTACAAAAGAAGACATACATCAGGCCAACAAACATATGAAAAAATGCTCATCATCGCTGGTCATCAGAGAAATGCAAATCAAAACTACATTGAGATACCATCTCACGCCAGTTAGAATGGTGATCATTAAAAAATCTGGAGACAACAGATGCTGGAGAAGATGTGGAGAAATGGGAACACTTTTACACTGTTGGTGGGAGTGTAAATTAGTTCAACCATTGTGGAAGACAGTGTGGCGATTCCTCAAGAACCTAGAAATAGAAATTCCATTTGACCCAGCAATCCCATTACTGGGTATATATCCAAAGGATTACAAATCGTTCTACTATAAGGACACGTGCACACGAATGTTCATTGCAGCACTGTTTACAATAGCAAGGACCTGGAACCAACCCAAATGCCCATCGACGATAGACTGGATAGGGAAAATGTGGTACATATACACCATGGAATATTATGCAGCCATCAAAAACGATGAGTTTGGGTCCTTTGTAGGGACATGGATGAACCTGGAAACCATCATTCTCAGCAAACTGAAGAAGAGCAGAAGATCAAACATCGCATGTTCTCACTCATAGGCGAGTGTTGAACAATGAGAACACATGGACACAGGGAGGGGAGCACTACAC